>NW_024470584.1:174277-224277 GCF_017639515.1 Carcharodon carcharias
CCATTTACACACACCGGGCGGTCTGTTCCCTATAGGAGGGGGATTAACCCTCTCACCCACCTCTCCCCCATTTACACACACCGGGCAGTGTGTTCCCTATCGGAGGGGGATTAACCCTCTCACTCACCTCTCCCCCAATTACACACACTGGGCTGTCGGTTCCCTATTGGAGGGGGATTAACCCTTTCACCCACCTCTCCCGAATTTCACACACCCGGCAACCTGTTCCCTATTGGAAGGGGATTAACCCTCTCACCCACCTCTCCCCCATTTACACACACCGGGAACCCTGTTCCCTATCGGAGGGGGATTAACCCTCTCACCCACCTCTCCCCATTTACACACACCGGGCGGTCTGTTCCCTATCGGAGGGGGATTAACCCTTTCACCCACCTCTCCCGAATTTCACACACCCGGCAACCTGTTCCCTATTGGAAAGGGATTAACCCTCTCACCCACCTCTCCCCCATTTACACACACCGGGAACCCTGTTCCCTATCGGAGGGGGATTAACCCTCTCACCCACCTCTCCCCATTTACACACACCGGGCGGTCTGTTCCCTATCGGAGGGGGATTAACCCTCTCACTCACCTCTCCCCATTTACACACACCGGGCGGTCTGTTCCCTATCGGAGGGGGATTAACCCTCTCACCCACCTCTCCCCCATTTACACACACCGGGCGGTCTGTTCCCTATAGGAGGGGGATTAACCCTCTCACCCACCTCTCCCCCATTTACACACACCGGGCAGTGTGTTCCCTATCGGAGGGGGATTAACCCTCTCACTCACCTCTCCCCCAATTACACACACTGGGCTGTCGGTTCCCTATCGGAGGGGGATTAACCCTTTCACCCACCTCTCCCTCATTTGCACACGCCGGGCAGTCAGTTCGCTATCGCACACGAAGTAATCTTCCAGGCATGGGGGCAAGAGACGGAGTGTGTGGGGTTGGGTGGCTGCATGAGACAGGGAAGGGGTGTGTGGGGGCGGGGTGGTGAGGGAGGAGGTGCGGGGGGTGGGGGAGGAGTGGGGGGGTGGTGAGGGAGAGTGGAAGGAGGGGGTGGGAAGGACGGAGCGTGTCTGTACAGGATAATGATTAAAACCCCGACATTCTCAGAGAGCTGGATGTCGATTTGTCTATTTTATATGTCTAGCTATTTGCGTACATAAAGGCAACATATTGGCAAACAGCCCGTCTCCTTCAGTCTGTCAGCTCCTGTTTCCGGCCCGGCGTCGCTCTCTGCTGTCCGCCTTCAGCCTCAGGGGCCAGCTCGTCAGCCAAGGGGGAAGGGGTCACCTTCGAGGGGAGGTCAAGCCCCGGCCCCAGGCCCCGGGCCTTCTGCTTGCAGCTGTCTTCCACCCACTGCCTCTTGTACCGCAGCTTCAGGGGCATGCAGTGCTTCTCCTCGGCTCGCCGCCCTTCCCGGGGAGGGGCGGCGCCCCCTCCCCCGCCCTCGGCCCCCGCCGGCTGATCGGCAGCGGGGGGCGGCGCCGGACGGGTGAACGGCGCCCCCTGGGCCTCGGCTCGGGGCTTGCGGCCCGGGGGCGGGGCCTGGAGCTGGATGCTGGGCGCCAGCTCGTTGGCTGGGCGGGGCATCGCCGGCAAGGCCGTCACCGGCAGCCCCGGGTAGCGGGGGAAGGACCGGGGGCTCAGGTGGTAGTTGTAGACGGACCGGGCGTGGGCCTGGAGGTAGAGGCTCATCTCCTCGGGGTTGAACGTGAAGCGGGTGCTGGCCCTGCCCCCGAGCCCGGGGCTCAAGCTGGGGGATGGGGTGCAGGTGTAGGGGGTGGGGGTCAAGGGGAAGCCGGGAGACAAGGCCAGGGAGGGAGGGAGGAGGGGGGAGAAGGGGCTACGGGGCTCCTGGTAGAGGCGGGCGGGCCTGCCGAAGGAGCTGAAGGCCCCGCCGACTCCCTCCAAGCCCCACCGTGCTTCACCGCTGCAATCCTCCTGCTCGGAGGTGGCGGGCGTCCCCTCACTCCCATCCGAAACCGAGCCTCGGCCTCGGCGACCAGCTGCCGCAGCATCGAAAGGGCCGCAGCAGCGCGGTGAGAGGGCATCGGGGGCCGGGAAGTGGAAGAGGGAGGAGCTGGTGGGGATTGGGGGGGCACTCTGAGGAACGGCACCTGGAGAGAGAGAGAGAGAGAGAGAGAGAGAAGGTAACGGGGAACAGGAGGAGGAGGAACAGAAAGGGAGAAAAGGGCGAGAGAGGAAATGAGGGAAAACAGAAACGTCGTTAGAGATCGACTCCAAAAATTAGCAGGATTAACCTTCAAACATTCCCGCCAAAACCAAGAGACACCTCCTTGGCTATCCCACAGCCACTTCCCTTCTCCCCAACGTTGTCCCTCTCCTCTTCAACCCCACACCCACCCTCTTGTCTCTGCAACAGATTCTGAAGGTGAACAGTATTCAACTCCAAATACTGTCCAGGAGCTGCTCCCGGACAATCCTGTCACCTCCCTTCTCCCTCTCTCAGTGCCCTATCTCGACCCTCTCCTCCGGCCTTCTCACTCCCCCTCTCCCCCAGAGCCCAAATTCACTCCCATTCACGCCATCCTCACCTCCTTGCCCTCACTGAGGGCCACACAACCGAACCCCATTCTCCCAAACCTGGCTACACATGCTGGCCTCTCGATATCGAGACCTGCCTCTTCTGGCCCTCCTTATCACTCTCTCCGGAGGGCCCTCTCTCCCTCTCTCCCAATCCTGATAGAACATGACCAGAATTGTGTCACGCCAAGCCCCTCAATTAGATTCTGTTACTCACTCCCGGGTATCTGTTATTCTCTATATAAACCACCCCAAACCCCTCGATTAGATTCCAGTCTTTAACTCACTCCTGGGTATCTGTTATTCTATATATAAACCACCCCGAACACCTCAATTAGATTCCTGTCTGTAACTCACTCCCGTGTGTCTGTTATTCTGTATATAAACCACCCCGAACCCCTCGATTAACTTCCAATCTGTAACTCACTCCCGGGTATCTGTTATTCTGTATATAAACCACCCGGAACCCTTCGATTAGATTCCAGTCTGTAACTCACTCCTGGGTATCTGATATTCTATATATAAATCCCCCCAAACCCCTCGATTAAATTCCCGCCTGTAACTAACTCCAGACTATCTGTTATTCTGTATATAAACCACCCCGAACCCCTCGATTAGATTCCAGTCTGTAACTCACTCCCGGGTATTTGTTATTCAATATATAAACCACCCCGAACCCCTCGATTAGATTGCAGTCTGTAACTCACTCCCGGGTATTTGTTATTCAATATATAAACCACCCCGAACCCCTTGATTATATTCCAGTCTGTAACTCACTCCTGGGTATCTGTAATTCTGTATATAAACCCCCCAAACACCTCGATTAGATTCCAGTCTGTAACTCACTCCCGGGTATCTGTTATTCTATATATAAACCACCCCGAACTCCTCGATTAGATTGCAGTCTGTAACTCACTCCTGGGTATCTGTTATTCTATATATAAACCCCCTGAACCCCTCGATTAGATTCCAGTCTGTAACTCACTCCCAGGTATCTGTTATTCCATATATAAACCCCCCGAACCCCTCGATTAGATTCCAGTCTGTAACTCACTCCCGGGTATCTGTGTTTATACTCACCAGATCCTCGGACATCAATGAAGGGATAATTGACCATCACCATCTTGCTGAAGTTAAACTTGTAAGTAAACCTCTTCCCTTTGGTTTTGTGTAGAATGCGTTTGTTGTAGTAATACCTGGGGAGGAGGAAAAGAGAATCCATCACACAGGGACAATAGACAGCGAGAGAGAGAGAGAGGCGAGGGGGGAACATAAGAACTAGGAGCAGGAATAGGTAATTCAGCCCCTCGAGCCTGCCCCTCCATTCATTACGATCTTGGCTGATCTCATTTCGGCCTCAACTCCAACTTACTGAACTTTCCCCATAACCTTTCTACCCGTTACTAATTAAAAACCTGTCTACCTTCTCCTTAAATTTATTCAGCGTCCCGGCATCCACTGCACCCTGAGGGAGTGAATTCCACCGATTCACCACCCTTTGAGAAAAGTAATTCCTCCTCCTCTCTGATTTAAATCTACCAGCCCTTAGCCTAAAACTATGGTCTCTCATTCATTCCAACCCCAGAAGCGGAAACAGCTGCTCCATGTATCCTTGGTCTATCCCCTTCAGCATCTTATATACCTCAATTAGATCTCCTCTCAACTCTCCAGCCTCTAGTGAGTAAAGGCCGAAACTGCTCAATCTCTCCTCATAAGACGAGACCCACATCTCTGGAATCAATCTAGTGAACCTCCTCTGAACCGCCTCCAATGCAACTACATCCGTCCTCAAGTAAGGGGACCAAAACTGTGCACAGTACTCCAGGTGCGGACTCACCAATAAAGGAAGAGAGAGATGTAGAGAGACGAAGGGGCAAGGAGAGAGGGAGAGAGCGAGACGAAGGGGCAAGGAGAGAGGGAAAGAGCGAGACGAAGGGGCAAGGAGAGAGGGAGAGAGCGAGACGAAGGGGCAAGGAGAGAGGGAGTAGGCGAGGCGAAGGGGCAAGGACAAAGGGAGCGAGACGAAGGGGCAAGGAGAGAGGGAGAGAGCGAGACGAAGGGGCAGGGAGAGAGAGAGACAAAGGGGCAAGGAGAGAGAGAGCGAGACGAAGGGGCAAGGAGAGAGAGAGCGAGACGAAGGGGCAAGGAGAGAGAGCGATTCGAAGGGACAAGGAGAGAGAGCGAGACGAAGGGACAAGGAGAGAATGAGCGAGACGAAGGAGCAAGGAGAGAGAGAGCTAGAAGAAGGGGCAAGGAGAGAGAGAGCGATTCGAAGGGACAAGGAGAGAGCGAGACGAAGGGACAAGGAGAGAGAGAGCGAGACGAAGGGGCAAGGAGAGAGAGAGCGAGACGAAGGGGCAAGGAGAGAATGAGCGAGACGAAGGAGCAAGGGGAGAGAGAGCGAGACAAAGCGGCAAGGGGAGAGAGAGAGAGAAGAAGGGGCAAGGAGAGAGGGAGAGAGCAAGACGAAGGGGCAAGGAGAGAGGGAGAGAGCGAGATGAAGGGGCAGGGAGAGCGAGACGAAGGGGCAAGGAGAGAGGGAGAGAGCGAGACGAAGGGGCAAGGACAGAGGGAGAGAGCGAGACGAAGGGGCAAGGAGAGAGGGAGAGAGCGAGACGAAGGGGGAAGGAGAGAGGGAGAGAGCGAGACGAAGGGGCAAGGAGAGAGGGAGAGAGCGAGACGAAGGGGCAAGGAGAGAGGGAGAGAGTGAGACGAAGGGGCAAGGAGAGAGGGAGAGAGCGAGACGAAGGGGCAAGGAGAGAGAGAGCGAGACGAAGGGGCAAGGAGAGAGTGAGACGAAGGGGCATGGAGAGAGAGAGCGAGACGATGGGGCAAGGAGAGAGAGAGCGAGACGAAGGGGCAAGGAGAGAGAGAGCGAGACAAAGGGGCAAGCAGAGAGAGAGCGAGACAAAGGGGCAAGGAGAGAGGGAGAGAGCGAGACGAAGGGGCAAGGAGAGAGAGAGCGAGACGAAGGGGCAAGGAGGGAGAGAGTGAGACGAAGGGGCAAGGAGGGAGAGAGCGAGACGAAGGGACAAGGAGGGAGAGAGCGAGATGAAGGGGCAAGGATAGTGAGAGAGCGAGACGAAGGGGCAAGGAGAGAGAGAGCGAGACGAAAGGGCAAGGAGAGATAGAGCGAGACGAAGGGGCAAGGAGAGAGAGTGAGACAGAGGGGCAAGGAGAGAGAGAGCGAGACGAAGGTGCAAGGAGAGAGAGAGCGAGAAGAAGGGGCAAGGAGAGAGAGAGCGATTCGAAGGGACAAGGAGAGAGAGAGCGAGACGAAGGGACAAGGAGAGAGAGAGCGAGACGAAGGGGCAAGGAGAGAGAGAGCGAGACGAAGGGGCAAGGAGAGAATGAGCGAGACGAAGGGGCAAGGGGAGAGAGAGCGAGACAAATCGGCAAGGGGAGAGAGAGAGAGAAGAAGGGGCAAGGAGAGAGGGAGAGAGCAAGACGAAGGGGCAAGGAGAGAGGGAGAGAGCGAGACGAAGGGGCAGGGAGAGAGCGAGACGAAGGGGCAAGGAGAGAGGGAGAGAGCGAGACAAATGAGGCGAGGAGAGAGGGAGAGAGCGAGACGAAGGGGCAAAGAGAGAGGGAGAGAGCGAGACGAAGGGGCAAGGAGAGAGGGAGAGAGTGAGACGAAGGAGTAAGGAGAGAAGGAGAGAGCGAGACGAAGGGGCAAGGACAGAGGGAGAGAGCGAGACGAAGGGGCAAGGAGAGAGGGAGAGAGCGAGATGAAGGGGGAAGGAGAGAGGGAGAGAGCGAGACGAAGGGGCAAGGAGAGAGGGAGAGAGCGAGACGAAGGGGCAAGGAGAGAGGGAGAGAGCGAGACGAAGGGGCAAGGAGAGAGAGAGCGAGACGAAGGGGCAAGGAGAGAGCGAGACGAAGGGGCATGGAGAGAGATAGCGAGACGATGGGGCAAGGAGAGAGAGAGCGAGACGAAGGGGCAAGGAGAGAGAGAGCGAGACAAAGGGGCAAGGAGAGAGAGAGCGAGACAAAGGGGCAAGGAGAGAGAGAGCGAGACAAAGGGGCAAGGAGAGAGGGAGAGAGCGAGACGAAGGGGCAAGGAGAGAGAGAGCGAGACGAAGGGGCAAGGAGAGAGAGAGCGAGACGAAGGGGCAAGGAGAGAGAGAGCGAGACGAAGGGGCAAGGAGAGAGAGTGAGACAGAGGGGCAAGGAGAGAGAGAGCGAGACGAAGGTGCAAGGAGAGAGAGAGAGACGAAGGGGGACAGGAGAGGGAGAGAGAGAGCGAGACGAAGGGACAAGGAGAGAGAGAGAGAGAGGAAGGGGCAAGGAGAGAGGGAGAGAGTGAGACGAAGGGGCAAGGAGAGAGAGAGCGAGACGAAGGGGCAAGGAGAGAGAGAGCGAGACGAAGGGGCAAGGAGAGAGAGAGCGAGACGAAGGGGCAAGGAGAGAGAGTGAGACAGAGGGGCAAGGAGAGAGAGAGCGAGACGAAGGTGCAAGGAGAGAGAGAGAGACGAAGGGGGACAGGAGAGGGAGAGAGAGAGCGAGACGAAGGGACAAGGAGAGAGAGAGAGAGAGGAAGGGGCAAGGAGAGAGGGAGAGAGCGAGACGAAGGGGCAAGGAGAGAGGGAGAGAGCGAGACGAAGGGGCAAGGAGAGAGGGAGAGAGTGAGACGAAGGGGCAAGGAGAGAGGGAGAGAGCGAGAAAAAGGGGCAAGGAGAGAGGGAGAGAGCGAGACGAAGAGGCAAGGAGAGAGGGAGGGAGCAAGACAAAGGGGCAAGGAGAGAGGAAGGGAGCGAGACAAGGGGCAAGGAGAGAGAGAGTGAGACGGAGGGGCAAGGAGAGAGAGAGTGAGCCGGAGGGGGAAGGAGAGAGAGAGCGAGACGAAGGGGCAAAGAGAGAGAAAGAGAGCGAGACGAAGGGGCAAGGAGAGAGGGAGAGAGCGAGACGAAGGGGCAAGGAGAGAGAGAGCGAGACGAAGGGGCAAGGAGAGAGAGTGAGACAGAGGGGCAAGGAGAGAGAGAGCGAGACGAAGGTGCAAGGAGAGAGAGAGAGACGAAGGGGGACAGGAGAGGGAGAGAGAGAGCGAGACGAAGGGACAAGGAGAGAGAGAGAGGAAGGGGCAAGGAGAGAGGGAGAGAGCGAGACGAAGGGACAAGGAGAGAGAGAGCGAGACGAAGGGGCAAGGAGAGAGAGAGCGAGACGAAGGGGCAAGGAGAGAGAGAGCGAGACGAAGGGGCAAGGAGAGAGAGTGAGACAGAGGGGCAAGGAGAGAGAGAGCGAGACGAAGGTGCAAGGAGAGAGAGAGAGACGAAGGGGGACAGGAGAGGGAGAGAGAGAGCGAGACGAAGGGACAAGGAGAGAGAGAGAGAGAGGAAGGGGCAAGGAGAGAGGGAGAGAGCGAGACGAAGGGGCAAGGAGAGAGGGAGAGAGCGAGACGAAGGGGCAAGGAGAGAGGGAGAGAGTGAGACGAAGGGGCAAGGAGAGAGGGAGAGAGCGAGAAAAAGGGGCAAGGAGAGAGGGAGAGAGCGAGACGAAGAGGCAAGGAGAGAGGGAGGGAGCAAGACAAAGGGGCAAGGAGAGAGGAAGGGAGCGAGACAAGGGGCAAGGAGAGAGAGAGTGAGACGGAGGGGCAAGGAGAGAGAGAGTGAGCCGGAGGGGGAAGGAGAGAGAGAGCGAGACGAAGGGGCAAAGAGAGAGAAAGAGAGCGAGACGAAGGGGCAAGGAGAGAGGGAGAGAGCGAGACGAAGGGGCAAGGAGAGAGGGAGAGAGCGAAACGAAGGGGCAAGGAGTGAGGGAGCGAAACGAAGGGGCAAGGAGAGAGAGAGCGAGACAAAGGGGCAAGGAGAGAGAGAGCGAGACAAAGGGGCAAGGAGAGAGAGAGCGAGACAAAGGGGCAAGGAGAGAGAGAGCGAGACGAAGGGGCAAGGAGAGAGAGAGTGATTCGAAGGGACAAGGAGAGAGAGAGCGAGACGAAGGGACAAGGAGAGAGAGAGCGAGACGAAGGGGCAAGGAGAGAGAGAGCGAGACGAAGGGGCAAGGAGAGAATGAGCGAGACGAAGGGGCAAGGGGAGAGAGAGCGAGACAAAGCGGCAAGGGGAGAGAGAGAGAGAAGAAGGGGCAAGGAGAGAGGGAGAGAGCAAGACGAAGGGGCAGGGAGAGAGCGAGACGAAGGGGCAAGGAGAGAGGGAGAGAGCGAGACAAATGAGGCGAGGAGAGAGGGAGAGAGCGAGACGAAGGGGCAAAGAGAGAGGGAGAGAGCGAGACGAAGGGGCAAGGAGAGAGGGAGAGAGTGAGACGAAGGAGTAAGGAGAGAGGGAGAGAGCGAGACGAAGGGGCAAGGACAGAGGGAGAGAGCGAGACGAAGGGGCAAGGAGAGAGGGAGAGAGCGAGATGAAGGGGGAAGGAGAGAGGGAGAGAGCGAGACGAAGGGGCAAGGAGAGAGGGAGAGAGCGAGACGAAGGGGCAAGGAGAGAGGGAGAGAGCGAGACGAAGGGGCAAGGAGAGAGAGAGCGAGACGAAGGGGCAAGGAGAGAGCGAGACGAAGGGGCATGGAGAGAGAGAGCGAGACGATGGGGCAAGGAGAGAGAGAGCGAGACGAAGGGGCAAGGAGAGAGAGAGCGAGACGAAGGGGCAAGGAGAGAGAGAGCGAGACAAAGGGGCAAGGAGAGAGAGAGCGAGACAAACGGGCAAGGAGAGAGGGAGAGACCGAGACGAAGGGGCAAGGAGAGAGAGAGCGAGACGAAGGGGCAAGGAGAGAGAGAGCGAGACGAAGAGGCAAGGAGAGAGAGAGCGAGACGAAGGGGCAAGGAGAGAGAGTGAGACAGAGGGGCAAGGAGAGAGAGAGCGAGACGAAGGTGCAAGGAGAGAGAGAGAGACGAAGGGGGACAGGAGAGGGAGAGAGAGAGCAAGACGAAGGGACAAGGAGAGAGAGAGAGAGAGGAAGGGGCAAGGAGAGAGGGAGAGAGCGAGACGAAGGGGCAAGGAGAGAGAGAGCGAGACGAAGGGGCAAGGAGAGAGAGAGCGAGACGAAGGGGCAAGGAGAGAGAGTGAGACAGAGGGGCAAGGAGAGAGAGAGCGAGACGAAGGTGCAAGGAGAGAGAGAGAGACGAAGGGGGACAGGAGAGGGAGAGAGAGAGCGAGACGAAGGGACAAGGAGAGAGAGAGAGAGAGGAAGGGGCAAGGAGAGAGGGAGAGAGCGAGACGAAGGGGCAAGGAGAGAGGGAGAGAGCGAGATGAAGGGGCAAGGAGAGAGGGAGAGAGTGAGACGAAGGGGCAAGGAGAAAGGGAGAGAGCGAGAAAAAGGGGCAAGGAGAGAGGGAGAGAGCGAGACGAAGAGGCAAGGAGAGAGGGAGGGAGCAAGACAAAGGGGCAAGAAGAGAGGAAGGGAGCGAGACAAGGGGCAAGGAGAGAGAGAGTGAGACGGAGGGGCAAGGAGAGAGAGAGTGAGCCGGAGGGGGAAGGAGAGAGAGAGCGAGACGAAGGGGCAAAGAGAGAGAAAGAGAGCGAGACGAAGGGGCAAGGAGAGAGGGAGAGAGCGAGACGAAGGGGCAAGGAGAGAGGGAGAGAGCGAGACGAAGGGGCAAGGAGTGAGGGAGCGAAACGAAGGGGCAAGGAGAGAGAGAGCGAGACAAAGGGGCAAGGAGAGAGAGAGCGAGACAAAGGGGCAAGGAGAGAGAGAGCGAGACAAAGGGGCAAGGAGAGAGAGAGCGAGACGAAGGGGCAAGGAGAGAGACAGTGAGACGAAGGGGCAAGGAGAGAGACAGTGAGACGAAGGGGCAAGGAGAGAGAGAGGGAGACGAAGGGGCAAGGAGAGAGAGAGGGAGACGAAGGGGCAAGTAGAGAGAGACCGAGACGAAGGGGCAAGGAGAGAGAGAGCGAGATGAAGGGGCAAGGACAGAGAGACCGAGACGAAGGGGCAAGGAGAGAGGGAGGGAGCGAGACGAAGGGGCAAGGAGAGAGGGATCGAGCGAGACGAAGGGGCAAGGAGAGAGGGAGAGAGCGAGACGAAGGGGCAAGGAGAGAGAGAGCAAGACGAAGGGGCAAGGAAAGAGAGAGCGAGACGAAGGGGCAAGGAGAGAGAGAGCGAGACGAAGGGGCAAGGAGACAGAGCGAGACGAAGGGGCAAGGAGAGGGAGAGAGCGAGACGAAGGGGCAAAGAGAGGGAGTGAGCGAAACGAAGCGGCAAGAAGAGAGAGAGAGCTAGACGAAGGGGCAAAGAGAGAGGGAGGGAGCGAGACAAAGGGGCAAGGAGAGAGGGAGAGAGCGAGACGAAGGGGCAAGGAGAGAGGGAGAGAGCGAGAAAAAGGGGCAAGGAGAGAGGGTGAGAGCGAGACGAAGGGGCAAGGAGAGAGGGAGAGAGCGAGACGAAGGGGCAAGCAGAGAGGGAGAGAGCGAGACGAAGGGGCAAGGAGAGAGGGAGAGAGCGAGACGAAGGGGCAAGGAGAGAGGGAGAGAGCGAGACGAAGGGGCAAGGAGAGAGCGAGACGAAGGGGCAAGGAGAGAGCGAGACGAAGGGGCAACGAAAGAGAGCGAGACGAAGGGGCAAGGAGAGGGAGGGCGCGAGACGAAGGGGCAAAGAGAGAGTGAGCGAGACGAAGCAGCAAGGAGAGAGAGTGATACGAAGGGGCAAGGAGAGAGAGCGAGACGAAGGGACAAGGAGAGAGAGAGAGACGAAGGGGCAAGGAGAGGGAGAGAGAGCGAGACGAAGGGACAAGGAGAGAGAGAGCGAGACGAAGGGACAAGGAGAGAGAGATTGAGACAAAGGGACAAGGAGAAAGAGAGAGCGAGACGAAGGGGCAAGGAGAGAGAGAGCAAGACGAAGGGGCAAGGAGAGAGAGAGCGAGACGAAGGGGCAAGGAGAGAGAGACCGAGACGAAGGGGCAAGGAGAGAGAGAGCGAGACGAAGGGGCAAGGAGAGAGAGTGAGCGAGACGAAGAGGCAAGGAGAGAGAGAGCGAGACAAAGGGGCAAGGAGAGAGAGAGCGAGACGAAGGGACAAGGAGAGAGAGAGCGAGACGAAGGGGCAAAGAGAGAGGGAGAGAGCGAGACGAAGGGGCAAAGAGAGAGGGAGAGAGCGAGACGAAGGAGTAAGGAGAGAGGGAGAGAGCGAGACGAAGGGGCAAGGACAGAGGGAGAGAGCGAGACGAAGGGGCAAGGAGAGAGGGAGAGAGCGAGATGAAGGGGGAAGGAGAGAGGGAGAGAGCGAGACGAAGGGGCAAGGAGAGAGGGAGAGAGCGAGACGAAGGGGCAAGGAGAGAGGGAGAGAGCGAGACGAAGGGGCAAGGAGAGAGAGAGCGAGACGAAGGGGCAAGGAGAGAGCGAGACGAAGGGGCATGGAGAGAGAGAGCGAGACGATGGGGCAAGGAGAGAGAGAGCGAGACGAAGGGGCAAGGAGAGAGAGAGCGAGACAAAGGGGCAAGGAGAGAGAGAGCGAGACAAAGGGGCAAGGAGAGAGGGAGAGACCGAGACGAAGGGGCAAGGAGAGAGAGAGCGAGACGAAGGGGCAAGGAGAGAGAGAGCGAGATGAAGGGGCAAGGAGAGAGAGAGCGAGACGAAGGGGCAAGGAGAGAGAGTGAGACAGAGGGGCAAGGAGAGAGAGAGCGAGACGAAGGTGCAAGGAGAGAGAGAGAGACGAAGGGGGACAGGAGAGGGAGAGAGAGAGCGAGACGAAGGGACAAGGAGAGAGAGAGAGAGAGAGAGGAAGGGGCAAGGAGAGAGGGAGAGAGCGAGACGAAGGGGCAAGGAGAGAGAGAGCGAGACGAAGGGGCAAGGAGAGAGAGAGCGAGACGAAGGGGCAAGGAGAGAGAGTGAGACAGAGGGGCAAGGAGAGAGAGAGCGAGACAAGGTGCAAGGAGAGAGAGAGAGACGAAGGGGGACAGGAGAGGGAGAGAGAGAGCGAGACGAAGGGACAAGGAGAGAGAGAGAGAGAGGAAGGGGCAAGGAGAGAGGGAGAGAGCGAGACGAAGGGGCAAGGAGAGAGGGAGAGAGTGAGACGAAGGGGCAAGGAGAGAGGGAGAGAGTGAGACGAAGGGGCAAGGAGAAAGGGAGAGAGCGAGAAAAAGGGGCAAGGAGAGAGGGAGAGAGCGAGACGAAGAGGCAAGGAGAGAGGGAGGGAGCAAGACAAAGGGGCAAGGAGAGAGGAAGGGAGCGAGACAAGGGGCAAGGAGAGAGAGAGTGAGACGGAGGGGCAAGGAGAGAGAGAGTGAGCCGGAGGGGGAAGGAGAGAGAGAGCGAGACGAAGGGGCAAAGAGAGAGAAAGAGAGCGAGACGAAGGGGCAAGGAGAGAGGGAGAGAGCGAGACGAAGGGGCAAGGAGAGAGGGAGAGAGCGAGACGAAGGGGCAAGGAGTGAGGGAGCGAAACGAAGGGGCAAGGAGAGAGAGAGCGAGACAAAGGGGCAAGGAGAGAGCGAGACGAAGGGGCAAGGAGAGAGACAATGAGACGAAGGGGCAAGGAGAGAGACAGTGAGACGAAGGGGCAAGGAGAGAGAGAGGGAGACGAAGGGGCAAGGAGAGAGAGAGGGAGACGAAGGGGCAAGTAGAGAGAGACCGAGATGAAGGGGCAAGGAGAGAGAGAGCGAGATGAAGGGGCAAGGACAGAGAGACCGAGACGAAGGGGCAAGGAGAGAGGGAGGGAGCGAGACGAAGGGGCAAGGAGAGAGGGATCGAGCGAGACGAAGGGGCAAGGAGAGAGGGAGAGAGCGAGACGAAGGGGCAAGGAGAGAGAGAGCAAGACGAAGGGGCAAGGAAAGAGAGAGCGAGACGAAGGGGCAAGGAGAGAGAGAGCGAGACGAAGGGGCAAGGAGACAGAGCGAGACGAAGGGGCAAGGAGAGGGAGAGAGCGAGACGAAGGGGCAAAGAGAGGGAGTGAGCGAAACGAAGCGGCAAGAAGAGAGAGAAAGCTAGACGAAGGGGCAAAGAGAGAGGGAGGGAGCGAGACAAAGGGGCAAGGAGAGAGGGAGAGAGCGAGACGAAGGGGCAAGGAGAGAGGGAGAGAGCGAGAAAAAGGGGCAAGGAGAGAGGGTGAGAGCGAGACGAAGGGGCAAGGAGAGAGGGAGAGAGCGAGACGAAGGGGCAAGGAGAGAGGGAGAGAGCGAGACGAAGGGGCAAGGAGAGAGGGAGAGAGCGAGACGAAGGGGCAAGGAGAGAGGGAGAGAGCGAGACGAAGGGGCAAGGAGAGAGCGAGACGAAGGGGCAACGAAAGAGAGCGAGACGAAAGGGCAAGGAGAGGGAGGGCGCGAGACGAAGGGGCAAAGAGAGAGAGTGAGCGAGACGAAGCAGCAAGGAGAGAGAGCGATACGAAGGGGCAAGGAGAGAGAGCGAGACGAAGGGACAAGGAGAGAGAGAGAGACGAAGGGGCAAGGAGAGGGAGAGAGAGCGAGACGAAGGGACAAGGAGAGAGAGATTGAGACAAAGGGACAAGGAGAGAGAGAGAGCGAGACGAAGGGGCAAGGAGAGAGAGAGCGAGACGAAGGGGCAAGGAGAGAGAGAGCGAGACGAAGGGGCAAGGAGAGAGAGAGCGAGACGAAGGGGCAAGGAGAGAGAGACCGAGACGAAGGGGCAAGGAGAGAGAGAGCGAGACGAAGGGACAAGGAGAGAGAGTGAGCGAGACGAAGAGGCAAGGAGAGAGAGAGCGAGACAAAGGGGCAAGGAGAGAGAGAGCGAGACGAAGGGGCAAGGAGAGAGAGAGCGAGACGAAGGGGCAAGGAGAGAGGGAAAGAGCGAGACGAAGAGGCAAGGAGAGAGGGAAAGAGCGAGACGAAGGGGCAAGGAGAGAGGGAGAGAGCAAGGCGAAGAGGCAAGGAGAGAGGGAAAGAGCGAGACGAAGGGGCAAGGAGAGAGGGAGAGAGCAAGGCGAAGGGGCAAAGAGCGAGGGAGCGAGAAGAAGGGGCAAGGAGAGAGGGAGCGAGACGAAGGGGCAAGGAGAGAGAGAGCGAGACAAAGGGGCAAGGAGAGAGAGAGCGAGACGAAGGGGCAAGGAGAGAGAGAGCGAGACGAAGGGGCAAGGGGAGAGAGAGCGAGACGAAGGGGCAAGGAGAGAGACAGTGAGATGAAGGGGCAAGGAGAGAGAGACCGAGACGAAGGGGCAAGGAGAGAGAGAGCGAGACGAAGGGGCAAGGAGAGAGAGAGCGAGACGAAGGGGCAAGGAGAGAGAGAGCGAGACGAAGGGGCAAGGAGAGAGAGAGCGAGACGAAGAGGCAAGGAGAGAGAGAGCGAGACAAAGGGGCAAGGAGAAAGAGAGCGAGACAAAGGGGCAAGGAGAGAGAGAGCGAGACGAAGGGGCAAGGAGAGAGAGAGCGAGACGAAGGGGCAAGGAGAGAGGGAGAGAGCGAGACGAAGGGGCAAGGAGAGAGGGAAAGAGCGAGACAGAGAGGCAAGGAAAGAGGGAAAGAGCAAGGCGAAGGGGCAAGGAGAGAGGGAGAGAGCAAGGCGAAGGGGCAAGGAGAGAGGGAGAGAGCGAGACGAAGGGGCAGGGAGAGAGCGAGACGAATGGGCAAGGAGACAGGGAGAGAGGGAGACAAAGGGGCAAGGAGAGAGGGAGAGAGCGAGACGAAGGGGCAAGGAGAGAGGGAGAGAGCGAGACGAAGGGGCAAGGAGAGAGGGAGAGAGCGAGAAAAAGGGGCAAGGAGAGAGGGTGAGAGCGAGACGAAGGGGCAAGGAGAGAGGGTGAGAGCGACACGAAGGGGCAAGGAGAAAGGGAGAGAGCGAGACGAAGGGGCAAGGAGAAAGGGAGAGAGCGAGACGAAGGGGCAAGGAGAGAGGGAGAGAGCGAGACGAAGGGGCAAGGAGAGAGAGAGCGAGACGTAGGGACAAGGAGAGAGAGATTGAGACAAAGGGGCAAGGAGAGAGAGAGAGCGAGACGAAGGGGCAAGGAGAGAGAGAGCGAGACGAAGGGGCAAGGAGAGAGAGAGCGAGACGAAGGGGCAAGGAGAGAGAGACCAAGACGAAGGGGCAAGGAGAGAGAGAGCGAGACGAAGGGGCAAGGAGAGAGAGAGCGAGACGAAGGGGCAAGGAGAGAGGGAAAGAGCGAGACGAAGAGGCAAGGAGAGAGGGAAAGAGCGAGACGAAGGGGCAAGGAGAGAGGGAGAGAGCAAGGCGAAGGGGCAAAGAGCGACGGAGCGAGAAGAAGGGGCAAGGAGAGGAGGAGAGAGCGAGACGAAGGGGCAAGGAGAGAGGGAGAGAGCGAGACGAAGGGGCAAGGAGAGAGAGAGAGAGCGAGACGAAGGGGCAAGGAGAGAGAGAGCGAGACGACGGGGCAAGGAGAGAGAGAGCGAGACGAAGGGGCAAGGAGAGAGAGAGCGAGACGAAGGGGCAAGGGGAGAGAGAGCGAGACGAAGGAGCAAGGGGAGAGGGAGAGAGCGAGACGAAGGAGCAAGGGGAGAGGGAGAGAGCGAGACGAAGGGGCAGGGAGAGAGCGAGAAGAAGGTGCAAGGAGACAGGGAGAGAGGGAGACAAAGGGGCAAGGAGAGAGGGAGAGAGCGAGACGAAGGGGCAAGGAGAGAGAGAGAGCGAGACAAAGGGGCAAGGAGAGAGAGAGCGAGACGAAGGGGCAAGGAGAGAGAGAGCGAGACGAAGGGGCAAGGAGACAGAGCGAGACGAAGGGGCAAGGAGAGGGAGAGAGCGAGACGAAGGGGCAAAGAGAGGGAGTGAGCGAAACGAAGCGGCAAGAAGAGAGAGAGAGCTAGACGAAGGGGCAAAGAGAGAGGGAGGGAGCGAGACAAAGGGGCAAGGAGAGAGGGAGAGAGCGAGACGAAGGGGCAAGGAGAGAGGGAGAGAGCGAGAAAAAGGGGCAAGGAGAGAGGGTGAGAGCGAGACGAAGGGGCAAGGAGAGAGGGAGAGAGCGAGACGAAGGGGCAAGCAGAGAGGGAGAGAGCGAGACGAAGGGGCAAGGAGAGAGGGAGAGAGCGAGACGAAGGGGCAAGGAGAGAGGGAGAGAGTGAGACGAAGGGGCAAGGAGAGAGCGAGACGAAGGGGCAAGGAGAGAGCGAGACGAAGGGGCAACGAAAGAGAGCGAGACGAAGGGGCAAGGAGAGGGAGGGCGCGAGACGAAGGGGCAAAGAGAGAGTGAGCGAGACGAAGCAGCAAGGAGAGAGAGTGATACGAAGGGGCAAGGAGAGAGAGCGAGACGAAGGGACAAGGAGAGAGAGAGAGACGAAGGGGCAAGGAGAGGGAGAGAGAGCGAGACGAAGGGACAAGGAGAGAGAGAGCGAGACGAAGGGACAAGGAGAGAGAGATTGAGACAAAGGGACAAGGAGAAAGAGAGAGCGAGACGAAGGGGCAAGGAGAGAGAGAGCAAGACGAAGGGGCAAGGAGAGAGAGTGAGCGAGACGAAGAGGCAAGGAGAGAGAGAGCGAGACAAAGGGGCAAGGAGAGAGAGAGCGAGACGAAGGGGCAAGGAGAGAGAGAGCGAGACGAAGGGGCAAAGAGAGAGGGAGAGAGCGAGACGAAGGGGCAAAGAGAGAGGGAGAGAGCGAGACGAAGGAGTAAGGAGAGAGGGAGAGAGCGAGACGAAGGGGCAAGGACAGAGGGAGAGAGCGAGACGAAGGGGCAAGGAGAGAGGGAGAGAGCGAGATGAAGGGGGAAGGAGAGAGGGAGAGAGCGAGACGAAGGGGCAAGGAGAGAGGGAGAGAGCGAGACGAAGGGGCAAGGAGAGAGGGAGAGAGCGAGACGAAGGGGCAAGGAGAGAGAGAGCGAGACGAAGGGGCAAGGAGAGAGCGAGACGAAGGGGCATGGAGAGAGAGAGCGAGACGATGGGGCAAGGAGAGAGAGAGCGAGACGAAGGGGCAAGGAGAGAGAGAGCGAGACAAAGGGGCAAGGAGAGAGAGAGCGAGACAAAGGGGCAAGGAGAGAGGGAGAGACCGAGACGAAGGGGCAAGGAGAGAGAGAGCGAGACGAAGGGGCAAGGAGAGAGAGAGCGAGATGAAGGGGCAAGGAGAGAGAGAGCGAGACGAAGGGGCAAGGAGAGAGAGTGAGACAGAGGGGCAAGGAGAGAGAGAGCGAGACGAAGGTGCAAGGAGAGAGAGAGAGACGAAGGGGGACAGGAGAGGGAGAGAGAGAGCGAGACGAAGGGACAAGGAGAGAGAGAGAGAGAGAGGAAGGGGCAAGGAGAGAGGGAGAGAGCGAGACGAAGGGGCAAGGAGAGAGAGAGCGAGACGAAGGGGCAAGGAGAGAGAGAGCGAGACGAAGGGGCAAGGAGAGAGAGTGAGACAGAGGGGCAAGGAGAGAGAGAGCGAGACAAGGTGCAAGGAGAGAGAGAGAGACGAAGGGGGACAGGAGAGGGAGAGAGAGAGCGAGACGAAGGGACAAGGAGAGAGAGAGAGAGAGGAAGGGGCAAGGAGAGAGGGAGAGAGCGAGACGAAGGGGCAAGGAGAGAGGGAGAGAGCGAGACGAAGGGGCAAGGAGAGAGGGAGAGAGTGAGACGAAGGGGCAAGGAGAAAGGGAGAGAGCGAGAAAAAGGGGCAAGGAGAGAGGGAGAGAGCGAGACGAAGAGGCAAGGAGAGAGGGAGGGAGCAAGACAAAGGGGCAAGGAGAGAGGAAGGGAGCGAGACAAGGGGCAAGGAGAGAGAGAGTGAGACAGAGGGGCAAGGAGAGAGAGAGTGAGCCGGAGGGGGAAGGAGAGAGAGAGCGAGACGAAGGGGCAAAGAGAGAGAAAGAGAGCGAGACGAAGGGGCAAGGAGAGAGGGAGAGAGCGAGACGAAGGGGCAAGGAGAGAGGGAGAGAGCGAGACGAAGGGGCAAGGAGTGAGGGAGCGAAACGAAGGGGCAAGGAGAGAGAGAGCGAGACAAAGGGGCAAGGAGAGAGCGAGACGAAGGGGCAAGGAGAGAGACAGTGAGACGAAGGGGCAAGGAGAGAGACAGTGAGACGAAGGGGCAAGGAGAGAGAGAGGGAGACGAAGGGGCAAGGAGAGAGAGAGGGAGACGAAGGGGCAAGTAGAGAGAGACCGAGATGAAGGGGCAAGGAGAGAGAGAGCGAGATGAAGGGGCAAGGACAGAGAGACCGAGACGAAGGGGCAAGGAGAGAGGGAGGGAGCGAGACGAAGGGGCAAGGAGAGAGGGATCGAGCGAGACGAAGGGGCAAGGAGAGAGGGAGAGAGCGAGACGAAGGGGCAAGGAGAGAGAGAGCAAGACGAAGGGGCAAGGAAAGAGAGAGCGAGACGAAGGGGCAAGGAAAGAGAGAGCGAGACGAAGGGGCAAGGAGACAGAGCGAGACGAAGGGGCAAGGAGAGGGAGAGAGCGAGACGAAGGGGCAAAGAGAGGGAGTGAGCGAAACGAAGCGGCAAGAAGAGAGAGAGAGCTAGACGAAGGGGCAAAGAGAGAGGGAGGGAGCGAGACAAAGGGGCAAGGAGAGAGGGAGAGAGCGAGACGAAGGGGCAAGGAGAGAGGGAGAGAGCCAGAAAAAGGGGCAAGG
The DNA here is from genome assembly GCF_017639515.1 of Carcharodon carcharias. Lineage (NCBI taxonomy): Eukaryota > Metazoa > Chordata > Chondrichthyes > Lamniformes > Lamnidae > Carcharodon > Carcharodon carcharias. Next base: position 193,196 of record NW_024470584.1, read on the forward strand.
AGAGAGGGTGAGAGCGAGACGAAGGGGCAAGGAGAGAGGGAGAGAGCGAGACGAAGGGGCAAGGAGAGAGGGAGAGAGCGAGACGAAGGGGCAAGGAGAGAGGGAGAGAGCGAGACGAAGGGGCAAGGAGAGAGGGAGAGAGCGAGACGAAGGGGCAAGGAGAGAGCGAGACGAAGGGGCAACGAAAGAGAGCGAGACGAAAGGGCAAGGAGAGGGAGGGCGCGAGACGAAGGGGCAAAGAGAGAGAGTGAGCGAGACGAAGCAGCAAGGAGAGAGAGCGATACGAAGGGGCAAGGAGAGAGAGCGAGACGAAGGGACAAGGAGAGAGAGAGAGACGAAGGGGCAAGGAGAGGGAGAGAGAGCGAGACGAAGGGACAAGGAGAGAGAGATTGAGACAAAGGGACAAGGAGAGAGAGAGAGCGAGACGAAGGGGCAAGGAGAGAGAGAGCGAGACGAAGGGGCAAGGAGAGAGAGAGCGAGACGAAGGGGCAAGGAGAGAGAGAGCGAGACGAAGGGGCAAGGAGAGAGAGACCGAGACGAAGGGGCAAGGAGAGAGAGAGCGAGACGAAGGGGCAAGGAGAGAGAGTGAGCGAGACGAAGAGGCAAGGAGAGAGAGAGCGAGACAAAGGGGCAAGGAGAGAGAGAGCGAGACGAAGGGGCAAGGAGAGAGAGAGCGAGACGAAGGGGCAAGGAGAGAGGGAAAGAGCGAGACGAAGAGGCAAGGAGAGAGGGAAAGAGCGAGACGAAGGGGCAAGGAGAGAGGGAGAGAGCAAGGCGAAGAGGCAAGGAGAGAGGGAAAGAGCGAGACGAAGGGGCAAGGAGAGAGGGAGAGAGCAAGGCGAAGGGGCAAAGAGCGAGGGAGCGAGAAGAAGGGGCAAGGAGAGAGGGAGCGAGACGAAGGGGCAAGGAGAGAGAGAGCGAGACAAAGGGGCAAGGAGAGAGAGAGCGAGACGAAGGGGCAAGGAGAGAGAGAGCGAGACGAAGGGGCAAGGGGAGAGAGAGCGAGACGAAGGGGCAAGGAGAGAGACAGTGAGATGAAGGGGCAAGGAGAGAGAGACCGAGACGAAGGGGCAAGGAGAGAGAGAGCGAGACGAAGGGGCAAGGAGAGAGAGAGCGAGACGAAGGGGCAAGGAGAGAGAGAGCGAGACGAAGGGGCAAGGAGAGAGAGAGCGAGACGAAGAGGCAAGGAGAGAGAGAGCGAGACAAAGGGGCAAGGAGAAAGAGAGCGAGACGAAGGGGCAAGGAGAGAGAGAGCGAGACGAAGGGGCAAGGAGAGAGAGAGCGAGACGAAGGGGCAAGGAGAGAGGGAGAGAGCGAGACGAAGGGGCAAGGAGAGAGGGAAAGAGCGAGACAGAGAGGCAAGGAAAGAGGGAAAGAGCAAGGCGAAGGGGCAAGGAGAGAGGGAGAGAGCAAGGCGAAGGGGCAAAGAGCGAGGGAGCGAGAAGAAGGGGCTAGGAGAGAGGGAGAGAGCGAGACGAAGGGGCAAGGAGAGAGGGAGAGAGCGAGACGAAGGGGCAAGGAGAGAGAGAGCGAGACGACGGGGCAAGGAGAGAGAGAGCGAGACGAAGGGGCAAGGAGAGAGAGAGCGAGACGAAGGGGCAAGGAGAGAGAGAGCGAGACGAAGGGGCAAGGAGAGAGAGAGCGAGACGAAGGGGCAAGGAGAGAGAGAGCGAGACGAAGGGGCAAGGGGAGAGAGAGCGAGACGAAGGGGCAAGGGGAGAGAGAGCGAGACGAAGGGGCAAGGGGAGAGAGAGAGAGAGAAGAAGGGGTAAGGAGAGAGGGAGAGAGCAAGACGAAGGGGCAAGGAGAGAGGGAGAGAGCGAGACGAAGGGGCAGGGAGAGAGCGAGACGAATGGGCAAGGAGACAGGGAGAGAGGGACACAAAGGGGCAAGGAGAGAGGGAGAGAGCGAGACGAAGGGGCAAGGAGAGAGGGAGAGAGCGAGACGAAGGGGCAAGGAGAGAGGGAGAGAGCGAGAAAAAGGGGCAAGGAGAGAGGGTGAGAGCGAGACGAAGGGGCAAGGAGAGAGGGTGAGAGCGACACGAAGGGGCAAGGAGAAAGGGAGAGAGCGAGACGAAGGGGCAAGGAGAAAGGGAGAGAGCGAGACGAAGGGGCAAGGAGAGAGGGAGAGAGCGAGACGAAGGGGCAAGGAGAGAGAGAGCGAGACGTAGGGACAAGGAGAGAGAGATTGAGACAAAGGGGCAAGGAGAGAGAGAGAGCGAGACGAAGGGGCAAGGAGAGAGAGAGCGAGACGAAGGGGCAAGGAGAGAGAGAGCGAGACGAAGGGGCAAGGAGAGAGAGACCGAGACGAAGGGGCAAGGAGAGAGAGAGCGAGACGAAGGGGCAAGGAGAGAGAGAGCGAGACGAAGGGGCAAGGAGAGAGGGAAAGAGCGAGACGAAGAGGCAAGGAGAGAGGGAAAGAGCGAGACGAAGGGGCAAGGAGAGAGGGAGAGAGCAAGGCGAAGGGGCAAAGAGCGACGGAGCGAGAAGAAGGGGCAAGGAGAGAAGGAGAGAGCGAGACGAAGGGGCAAGGAGAGAGGGAGAGAGCGAGACGAAGGGGCAAGGAGAGAGAGAGAGAGCGAGACGAAGGGGCAAGGAGAGAGAGAGCGAGACGACGGGGCAAGGAGAGAGAGAGCGAGACGAAGGGGCAAGGAGCGAGAGAGCGAGACGAAGGGGCAAGGGGAGAGAGAGCGAGACGAAGGAGCAAGGGGAGAGGGAGAGAGCGAGACGAAGGAGCAAGGGGAGAGGGAGAGAGCGAGACGAAGGGGCAGGGAGAGAGCGAGAAGAAGGTGCAAGGAGACAGGGAGAGAGGGAGACAAAGGGGCAAGGAGAGAGGGAGAGAGCGAGACGAAGGGGCAAGGAGAGAGAGAGAGCGAGACAAAGGGGCAAGGAGAGAGAGAGCGAGACGAAGGGGCAAGGAGAGAGAGAGCGAGACGAAGGGGCAAGGAGAGAGAGAGCGATACGAAGGGGCAAGGAGAGAGAGAGCGAGACGAAGGGGCAAGGAGAGAGAGAGCGAGACGAAGGGGCAAGGAGAGAGAGAGCGAGACGAAGGGGCAAGGAGAGAGACAGTGAGATGAAGGGGCAAGGAGAGAGAGACCGAAACGAAGGGGCAAGGAGAGAGAGACCGAGACGAAGGGGCAAGGAGAGAGAGAGCGAGACAAAGGGGCAAGGAGAGAGAGAGCGAGACGAAGAGGCAAGGAGAGAGAGAGCGAGACAAAGGGGCAAGGAGAAAGAGAGCGAGACGAAGGGGCAAGGAGAGAGAGAGCGAGACGAAGGGGCAAGGAGAGAGAGAGCGAGACGAAGGGGCAAGGAGAGAGAGAGCGAGACGAAGGGGCAAGGAGAGAGGGAGAGAGCGAGACGAAGGGGCAAGGAGAGAGGGAAAGAGCGAGACGAAGAGGCAAGGAGAGAGGGAAAGAGCAAGGCGAAGGGGCAAGGAGAGAGGGAGAGAGCAAGGCGAAGGGGCAAAGAGCGAGGGAGCGAGAAGAAGGGGCAAGGAGAGAGGGAGAGAGCGAGACGAAGGGGCAAGGAGAGAGGGAGAGAGCGAGACGAAGGGGCAAGGAGAGAGAGAGAGAGCGAGACGAAGGGGCAAGGAGAGAGAGAGCGAGACGAAGAGGCAAGGAGAGAGAGAGAGCGAGACAAAGGGGCAAGGAGAAAGAGAGCGAGACGAAGGGGCAAGGAGAGAGAGAGCGAGACGAAGGGGCAAGGAGAGAGAGAGCGAGACGAAGGGGCAAGGAGAGAGGGAGAGAGCGAGACGAAGGGGCAAGGAGAGAGGGAAAGAGCGAGACAGAGAGGCAAGGAAAGAGGGAAAGAGCAAGGCGAAGGGGCAAGGAGAGAGGGAGAGAGCAAGGCGAAGGGGCAAAGAGCGAGGGAGCGAGAAGAAGGGGCAAGGAGAGAGGGAGAGAGCGAGACGAAGGGGCAAGGAGAGAGGGAGAGAGCGAGACGAAGGGGCAAGGAGAGAGAGAGAGAGCGAGACGAAGGGGCAAGGAGAGAGAGAGCGAGACGACGGGGCAAGGAGAGAGAGAGCGAGACGAAGGGGCAAGGAGAGAGAGAGCGAGAAGAAGGGGCAAGGAGAGAGAGAGCGAGACGAAGGGGCAAGGAGAGAGAGAGCGAGACGAAGGGGCAAGGGGAGAGAGAGCGAGACGAAGGGGCAAGGGGAGAGAGAGCGAGACGAAGGGGCAAGGGGAGAGAGAGAGAGAGAAGGGGTAAGGAGAGAGGGAGAGAGCAAGACGAAGGGGCAAGGAGAGAGGGAGAGAGCGAGACGAAGGGGCAGGGAGAGAGCGAGACGAATGGTCAAGGAGACAGGGAGAGAGGGAGACAAAGGGGCAAGGAGAGAGGGAGAGAGCGAGACGAAGGGGCAAGGAGAGAGGGAGAGAGCGAGACGAAGGGGCAAGGAGAGAGGGAGAGAGCGAGAAAAAGGGGCAAGGAGAGAGGGTGAGAGCGAGACGAAGGGGCAAGGAGAGAGGGTGAGAGCGAGACGAAGGGGCAAGGAGAGAGGGAGAGAGCGAGACGAAGGGGCAAGGAGAGAGAGAGCGAGACGTAGGGACAAGGAGAGAGAGATTGAGACAAAGGGGCAAGGAGAGAGAGAGAGCGAGACGAAGGGGCAAGGAGAGAGAGAGCGAGACGAAGGGGCAAGGAGAGAGAGAGCGAGACGAAGGGGCAAGGAGAGAGAGACCGAGTCGAAGGGGCAAGGAGAGAGAGACCGAGACGAAGGGGCAAGGAGAGAGAGAGCGAGACGAAGGGGCAAGGAGAGAGAGAGCGAGACGAAGAGGCAAGGAGAGAGAGAGCGAGACAAAGGGGCAAGGAGAGAGAGAGCGAGACAAAGGGGCAAGGAGAGAGAGAGCGAGACGAAGGGGCAAGGAGAGAGAGAGCGAGACGAAGGGGCAAGGAGAGAGGGAAAGAGCGAGACGAAGGGGCAAGGAGAGAGGGAGAGAGCAAGGCGAAGGGGCAAAGAGCGACGGAGCGAGAAGAAGGGGCAAGGAGAGAAGGAGAGAGCGAGACGAAGGGGCAAGGAGAGAGGGAGAGAGCGAGACGAAGGGGCAAGGAGAGAGAGAGAGAGCGAGACGAAGGGGCAAGGAGAGAGAGAGCGAGACGACGGGGCAAGGAGAGAGAGAGCGAGACGTAGGGGCAAGGAGAGAGAGAGCGAGACGAAGGGGCAAGGGGAGAGAGAGCGAGACGAAGGAGCAAGGGGAGAGGGAGAGAGCGAGACGAAGGGGCAGGGAGGGAGCGAGAAGAAGGTGCAAGGAGACAGGGAGAGAGGGAGACAAAGGGGCAAGGAGAGAGGGAGAGAGCGAGACGAAGGGGCAAGGAGAGAGAGAGAGCGAGACAAAGGGGCAAGGAGAGAGAGAGCGAGACGAATGGGCAAGGAGAGTGAGAGCGAGACGAAGGGGCAAGGAGAGAGAGAGCGATACGAAGGGGCAAGGAGAGAGAGAGCGAGACGAAGGGGCAAGGAGAGAGAGAGCGAGACGAAGGGGCAAGGAGAGAGAGAGCGAGACGAAGGGGCAAGGAGAGAGACAGCGAGATGAAGGGGCAAGGAGAGAGAGACCGAAACGAAGGGGCAAGGAGAGAGAGACCGAGACGAAGGGGCAAGGAGAGAGAGAGCGAGACGAAGGGGCAAGGAGAGAGAGAGCGAGACGAAGAGGCAAGGAGAGAGAGAGCGAGACAAAGGGACAAGGAGAAAGAGAGCGAGACGAAGGGGCAAGGAGAGAGAGAGCGAGACGAAGGGGCAAGGAGAGAGAGAGCGAGACGAAGGGGCAAGGAGAGAGAGAGAGAGCGAGACGAAGGGGCAAGGAGAGAGGGAAAGAGCGAGACGAAGAGGCAAGGAGAGAGGGAAAGAGCAAGGCGAAGGGGCAAGGAGAGAGGGAGAGAGCAAGGCGAAGGGGCAAAGAGCGAGGGAGCGAGAAGAAGGGGCAAGGAGAGAGGGAGAGAGCGAGACGAAGGGGCAAGGAGAGAGGGAGAGAGCGAGACGAAGGGGCAAGGAGAGAGAGAGAGAGCGAGACGAAGGGGCAAGGAGAGAGAGAGCGAGACGACGGGGCAAGGAGAGAGAGAGCGAGACGAAGGGGCAAGGAGAGAGAGCGAGACGAAGGGGCAAGGGGAGAGAGAGCGAGACGAAGGGGCAAGGGGAGAGAGAGAGAGAGAAGAAGGGGTAAGGAGAGAGGGAGAGAGCAAGACGAAGGGGCAAGGAGAGAGGGAGAGAGCGAGACGAAGGGGCAGGGAGAGAGCGAGACGAAGGGGCAAGGAGACAGGGAGAGAGGGAGACAAAGGGGCAAGGAGAGAGGGAGAGAGCGAGACGAAGGGGCAAGGAGAGAGGGAGAGAGCGAGACGAAGGGGCAAGGAGAGAGGGAGAGAGCGAGAAAAAGGGGCAAGGAGAGAGGGTGAGAGTGAGACGAAGGGGCAAGGAGAGAGGGTGAGAGCGAGACGAAGGGGCAAGGAGAGAGGGAGAGAGCGAGACGAAGGGGCAAGGAGAGAGGGAGAGAGCGAGACGAAGGGGCAAGGAGAGAGGGAGAGAGCGAGACAAAGGGGCATGGAGAGAGGGAGAGAGCGAGATGAAGGGGCAAGGAGAGAGAGAGAGAGAGAGACGAAGGGGCAAGGAGAGAGAGAGCGAGACGAAGGGGCAACGAAAGAGAGCGAGACGAAGGGGCAAGGAGAGGGAGAGCGCGAGACGAAGGGGCAAAGAGAGAGAGTGAGCGAGACGAAGCGGCAAGGAGAGAGAGAGCGATACGAAGGGGCAAGGAGAGAGAGAGCGAGACGAAGGGACAAGGAGAGAGAGAGAGACGAAGGGGCAAGGAGAGGGAGAGAGAGAGCGAGACGAAGGGACAAGGAGAGAGAGAGCGAGACGAAGGGACAAGGAGAGAGAGAGCGAGACGAAGGGACAAGGAGAGAGAGATCGAGACAAAGGGGCAAGGAGAGAGAGAGCGAGACAAAGGGGCAAGGAGAGAGAGAGCGAGACAAAGGGGCAAGGAGAGAGAGAGCGAGACGAAGGGGCAAGGAGAGAGAGAGCGAGACGAAGGGGCAAGGAGAGAGGGAGAGAGCGAGACGAAGGGGCAAGGAGAGAGAGAGCTAGACGACGGGGCAAGGAGAGAGAGAGCGAGACGAAGGGGCAAGGAGAGAGAGCGAGACGAAGGGGCCAGGAAAGAGACAGTGAGACGGAGGGGTATGGAGAGAGGGAGAGAGTGAGACGAAGGGGCAAGGAGAGAGGGAGAGAGCGAGACGAAGGGGCAAGGAGAGAGGGAGAGAGCGAGACGAAGGAGCAAGGATAGAGGGAGCGAGACGAAGGGGCAAGGAGAGAGAGAGCGAGACGAAGGGGCAAGAAGAGAGAGAGCGAGACGAAGGGGCAAGGAGAGAGAGAGCGAGACGAAGGGGCAAGGAGAGAGGGAGAGAGCAAGACGAAGGGGCAAGGAGAGAGGGAGCGAGACGAAGGGGCAAGGAGAGAGAGAGCTAGACGAAGGGGCAAGGAGTGAGAGAGCGAGACGAAGGGGCAAGGAGAGAGAGAGGGAGACGAAGAGGCAAGGAGAGAGGGAGTGAGACGAAGGGGCAAGGAGAGAGGGAGAGAGCGAGACGAAGGGGCAAGGAGAGAGGGAGAGAGCGAGACGAAGGGGCAAGGAGAGAGGGAGAGAGCGAGACGAAGGGGCAAGGAGAGAGGGAGAGAGCGAGACGAAGGGGCAAGGGGAGAGGGAGAGAGCGAGACGAAGGGACAAAGAGAGAGGGAGGGTGCGAGACGAAGGGGCAAGGAGAGAGGGAGAGAGCGAGACGAAGGGGCAAGGAGAGAGGGAGCGAGACGAAGGGGCAAGGAGAGAGGGAGCGAGACGAAGGGGCAAGGAGAGAGAGAACGAGACGAAGGGGCAAAGAGAGAGAGAGCGAGACGAAGGGGCAAAGAGAGAGAGAACGAGACGAAGGGGCAAGGAGAGAGAGAGAGAGACGAAGGGGCAAGGAGAGAGAGAGCGAGACGAAGGGGCAAGGAGAGAGAGAGCGAGACGAAGGGGCAAGGAGAGAGGGAGGGTGCGAGACGAAGGGACAAGGAGAGAGGGAGAGAGCGAGACGAAGGGGCAAGGAGAGAAGGAGAGAGCGAGACGAAGGGGCAAGGAGAGAGGGTGAGAGCGAGACGAAGGGGCAAGGAGAGAGGGAGAGAGCGAGACGAAAGGGCAAGGACAGAGGGAGGGAGCGAGACGAAGTGGCAAGGAGAGAGAGCGCGAGATGAAGGGGCAAGGAGAGAGGGAGAGAGAGAGACGAAGGGGCAAGGAGAGAGGGAGAGAGCGAGACGAAGGGGCAAGGAGAGAGGGAGAGAGCGAGACGAAGGGGCAAGGAGAGAGCGAGAGAGCGAGACGAAGGAGCAAGAAGAGAGGGAGAGAGCGAGACGAAGGGGCAAGGAGAGAGGGAGAGAGCGAGACGAAGGGGCAAGGAGAGAGGGAGAGAGCGAGACGAAGGGGCAAGGAGAGAGGGATAGAGCGAGATGAAGGGGCAAGGAGAGAGGGAGGGAGCAAGACGAAGGGGCAAGGAGAGAGGGAGGGAGCGACACGAAGGGGCAAAGAGAGAGAGAGGGTGCGAGACGAAGGGGCAAGGAGAGAGGGAGGGAGCGAGACGAAGGGGCAAGGAGAGAGGGAGGGAGTGAGATGAAGGGGCAAGGAGAGAGGGAGGGAGCGAGACGATGGGGCAAGGAGAGAGGGAAGGAGCGAGACGAAGGGGCAAGGAGAGAGGGAGAGAGCGAAACGAAGGGGCAAGGAGAGAGGGATAGAGCGAGACGAAGGGGCAAGGAGAGAGGGAGAGAGCGAGACGAAGGGGCAAGGAGAGAGGGAGAGAGCGAGACGAAGGGGCAAGGAGAGAGGGAGGGAACGAGACGAAGGGGCAAGGAGAGAGGGAGGGAGCGACACGAAGGGGCAAGGAGAGAGGGAGGGTGCGAGACGAAGGGGCAAGGAGAGAGGGAGGGAGCGAGACGAAGGGGCAAGGAGAGAGGGAGGGAGCGAGATGAAGGGGCAAGGAGAGAGGGAGGGAGCGAGACGATGGGGCAAGGAGAGAGGGAGGGAGCGAGACGAAGGGGCAAGGAGAGAGGGAGAGAGCGAGACGAAGGGGCGAGGAGAGAGGGAGAGAGCGAGACGAAGGGGCAAGGTGAGAGAGAGCGAGACGAAGGGGCAAGGAGAGAGGTAGAGAGACGAAGGGGCCAGGAGAGATAGAGCGAGACGAAGGGGCACGGAGAGAGAGAGCGAGACGAAGGGGCACGGAGAGAGAGAGCGAGACGAAGGGGCAAGGAGAGAGAGGGCGAGACGAAGGGGCAAGGAGAGAGAGGGCGAGACGAAGGGGCAAGGAGAGAGAGGGCGAGACGAAGGGGCAAGGAGAGAGAGGGCGAGACGAAGGGGCAAGGAGAGAGAGAGCGAGACGAAGGGGCAAGGAGAGAGGGAGAGAGTGAGACGAAGGGGCAAGGAGAGAGAGAGTGAGACGAAGGGGCAAGGAGAGAGAGACCGAGACGAAGGGGCAAGGAGAGAGAGAACGAGACGAAGGGGCAAGGAGAGAGAGAGCGAGACGAAGGGGCAAGGAGAGAGAGAGCGAGACGAAGGGACAAGGAGAGAGAGGGCGAGACGAAGGGGCAAGGAGAGAGAGGGCGAGACGAAGGGGCAAGGAGAGAGAGAGCGAGACGAAGGGGCAAGGAGAGAGAGAGCGAGACGAAGGGGCAAGGAGAGAGAGAGCGAGAGGAACGGGCAAGGAGAGAGAGAGTGAGACAAAGGGGCAAGGAGAGAGAGACCGAGACGAAGGGGCAAGGAGAGAGAGAACGAGACGAAGGGGCAAGGAGAGAGAGAGCGAGACGAAGGGGCAAGGAGAGAGAGAGCGAGACGAAGGGACAAGGAGAGAGAGAGCGATTCGAAGGGACAAGGAGAGAGAGAGCGAGACGAAGGGACAAGGAGAGAGAGAGCGAGACAAAGGGGCAAGGAGAGAGAGAGCGAGACGAAGGGGCAAGGAGAGAGAGAGCGAGACGAAGGGGCTAGGAGAGAGAGAGCGAGACGAAGGTGTAAGGAGTAAGAGAGCGAGACAAAGGGGCAAGGAGGGAGAGTGCAAGGGGAAGGGGCAGCATCAGAGATAGCGAGAGAGAGAGGGAGAGGGAATGACACACACACAAGGAGAGACAGAAAGAGAAACAGACAGGGCGAGACAGAAACAGAAACAGACAGGGAGAGACAGAAATAGAAACAGACAGGGAGAGACGGATGTAGGGACACACATACAGTGAGAGAGGCATTGGGGGAATGACAGAGAGAAGAGAGGGAGGGAGTGGGAGAGGGAGAAATTTTCAGAGTGGGGATGTTTCCAAGTACGTTACTAATGGGGGAGGCGCGAGACCCAGATGCAGAAGTTTCGCCCCCGATTCCAACAAAACCGGTTTCTCCAAGCACTTGGAAGGGGGAGGGGCAAGATTGTGTGAAATTCAAACAGGCTCAATTTTCGATGTTCCGAGTGCCTTAACCCACAGTGTGTGAGGCACAAATTGACGGAGCAGAAGTAAATGGCCAGTCAAGAGTAAGGGTCATCATCACGGGTTATTCTTAAAGACCCATGCTAGTAAAATCTTGGAAAAGCAGATTTAAGCTTTCAGTGAGAGATAAGAAAACTCTGTTGGACTGCTTTGATTGACATGGCCATATGGTGTGGGTTAGAAAGATTATCATCTGTTCATGCAGTTTTAATATAGATTTTATTAAACAGTTGCCAAGGGCTATTGTTATGACCTTATGAATGCTTGGCTGAGTTTCAAAACCTACAATTGTCTCAGCATGGTGACAGTGCACAGTTTGATGAGATTTAATAGATGTTATTCAAGGATCAGCTGACTTGGTTGCGGGATCTGAATAGACATTTCCTTTTAAAAGAGATGGTTGATAGCACAGCAGAGGTTCACAGTGTGTCTAACCCCGTGCTGTACCTGTCCTGGGAGTGTTTGATGGGGACAGTGTAGAGGGAGATTAACACTGTATCAAAACCCGTGCTGTACCAGTCCTGGGAGTGTTTGATGGGGACAGTGCAGAAGGAGCTTTACTCTGTATGTAACCCCGTGTTGTACCTGTCCTGGGAGTGTTTGATGGGGGCAGTGTAGAGGGAGATTTACTTTGTATCTAACCCCGTGCTCTACCTGTCCTGGGAGTGTTTGATGGGGACAGTGTAGAAGGAAATTTCCTCTGTATCTAACCCCGTGCTGTACCTGTCCTGGGAGTGTTTGATGGGGACAGTGTAGAGGGAGTTTTACTCTGTATCTAACCCCGTGCTGTACCTGTCCTGGGAGTGCTTGATGAGGACAGTGGAGAGGGAGATTTACTCTGTATCTAACCCCGTGCTGTACTTGTTCTGGGAATGTTTGATGGGGTCAGTGTAGAGGGAGATTTACTCTGTATCTAACCCCGTGCTGTACCTGTCCTGGGAGTGTTTGATGGGGACAGTGTAGAGGGAGTTTTACTCTGTATCTAACTCCGTGCTGTACCTGTCCTGGTAGTGTTTGATAGTGACAGTGTAGAGGGAGATTTACTCTGTATCTGATCCCGTGCTGTACCTGACCTGGGAGTGTTTGGTGGGAACAGTGTAGAGGGAGCTTTACTCAGTATCTAACCCTGTGTTTATCTGTCCTGGGAGTGTTTGATGAGGACAGTGGAGAGGGAGACTTACTCTGTATCTAACCCCGTGCTGTACTTGTCCTGGGAGTGTTTGATGAGGATAGTGGAGAGGGAGATTTACACTGTATCTAACCTCGTGCTGTACCTGCCCTGGGAGTGTTTGATGGGGACAGTGTAGAGGGAGATTTACTCTGTATCTAACCCCGTGCGGTACCTGTCCTGGGAGTGTTTGATGGAGACAGTGTAGAGGGAGATTTACTCTGTATCTAAACCCGTGCTGTATCTGTCCTGGGAGTGTTTGATGGAGACAGTGTAGAGGGAGCTTTACTCTGTGTCTAACCCCGTGCGGTACCTGTCCTGGGAGTGTTTGATGGGGACAGTGTAGAGGGAGATTTACTCTGTATCTAACCCTGTACTGTATCTGTCCTGGGAGTGTTTGATGGGGACAGTGTAGAGGGAGATTTACTTTGTATCTAACCCCTTGCTGTACCTGTCCTGGGAGTGTTTGACAGAGTCACAGAGGTCAACAGCACTGTAAACAGCCGTTCTGCCCATCGAGTCTGCGCCAGTCAAACAAGTACCTAACTATTCTAATCCCATTTTCCAGCACTAGGCCCATAGCCTTGTATACCATAGCATTGCAGGTGAACATCCAGATACTTCTTAAATGTTATGAGGGTTTCTGACTCCACACCCTTTCAGGCAGTGAGTTCAAGATTCCCACCACCCTCTGGGTGAAAACATTCTTCCTCACATCCCCTCTAAACCTCCTGCCCCTCACCTTAAATCTATGCCCCCTGGTTATTGATCCCTCCACCAGGGCGAAAAGTTCCTTCCTGTCTACCCAAGTATCCCCCTCATAATTTTATATACCTCAATCATGCCCCACCCCCTCCCTCAATCTCCTCTGCTCCAGGGTATATAACCCCAGTCTATCCAATCTCTCCTCATAACTAAAACTCTCCAGCCCAGGCAACATCCTGGTAAATCTCCTCTGCTCTCTCTCTGGTCCAATCACATCTTTCCTATAATGCGGATTCCAGAACTGCACGCAATACTCTAGCTGTGGCCTAACCAGCGTTTTATACAGTTCCAGCATAACCTTCCTGCTCTTATATTCTATGTCTCAGCTAATAAAGGCAAGTAACCCATGTGCCTTCTTAACCACCTTATCTACCTGTCCCGCTACCTTAAGGGATCGGTGGACATGCACACCAAGGTCCCTCTGATCCTCGGTACTTCCCAGGGTCCTACCATTCATCGTGTACTCCTGTGCCTTGTTTGTCCAGCCCAAGTACATCACCTCACACTTATCCGGATTAAATTCCATTTGCCACTGATCAGCCCATCTGACCAGCCCGTCTATACCCCCTGTAATCTAAGGCTCTCCTCCTCACTATTTACCACCCCACCAATTTTCGTGTCATCAGCAAACTTACTGACCAACCCTCCTACATTCAAGTCTAATTCGTTTATATTTACCACAAACAGCAAGGGACCCAACACCGATCCCTGTGGAATCTCAATGGACATAGACATCCAGTCACCAAAACACCCCTCGACCATCACCCTCTGCTTCCTGCCACTCAGCTAATTCTGGATCCAATTTGCCAAAATGCCTTGGATCCCATGGGCTCTTACCTTCATTATCAGTCTCCCATGCGGGACCTTATCACAAGCCTTGCTGAAGTCCAAGTAGACTACGTCAAATTCACTGCCCTCATCCACATACCTGGTCACCTCTTCGAAAAATTCAATCAAATTGGTCAGACATGACCTCCCCTTAACAAAACCATGCTGACTGTCCATGATTAATTCCTGCCTCTCCAAGTGTAGATTAATTCTGTCTCTCAGAATTGCTTCCAATAGTTTCCCCATTACTGAGGTTAGACTGACTGGCCTGTAGTTCCCTGGTTTATCCCTTCCTCCCTTCTTGAATAACGGTACCACATTGGCTGTCCCCCAGTCCTCTGGCACCTCTCCTGTGGCCAGAGAGGTATTGAAAATTATTACCAGCGCCCCTGCTATCTCCTCCCCTGCCTCACTCAACAGCCTGGGATACATTTCATCCGGGCCTGGAGATTTATCTACTTTTAAGCCTGCCAGAGCACTTAGAACCTCCTCCCTTTCTATGCTAATTTCTTTAATTATATCACAGTCCTTCTGCCTGATTTCCATACCCACGTCATCACTCTCACTTGTGAACACCAACACAAAGTATTCATTTGGAACCCTACCCATGTCTTCCGGCTCCACATACAAATTACCACTATGGTCCTTAATGGGCCCTACTCTTTCCCTAGTTATCCTCTTACTCTTAATGTACTTGTAAAATAACTTTGGATTTTCCTTTATTTTAGCTGCCAATGTTTTTTCATGTCCCCTTTTTGCTCTCCTAATTTCCATTTTAAGTTCCCCCCTACACATTCTATACTCCTCTGGGGCTTCTGCTGTTTTGATTGCTCGGTATCTGGCATAAGCCTCCCATTGATGGGGCCAGTGCAGAATGAGCGTTACTCTGTATCTAACCCCGTGCTGTACCTGTCCTGGTAGTGTTTGATGGGGACAGTAGAGAGGGAGATTTACTCTGTATCTAACCCCGTGCTGTACCTGTCCTGGGAGTGTTTGATGGGGATGGTGTAGAGGGAGATTTACTCTGTATCTAACCCCATGCTGTACCTGTCCTGGGAATGTTTGATGGGGATGGTGTAGAGCGAGATTTACTCTGTATCTAACCCCATGCTGTACCTGCCCTGGGAGTGTTTGATGGGGACGGTGTAGAGGGAGATTTACTCTGTATCTAACCCCGTGCTGTACCTGTCCTGGGAGTGTTTGATGGTGACAGTGTAGAGGGAACTTTACTCTGTATCTAACCCCGTGCTGTACCTGTCCTGGAAGTGTTTGATGGGGACAGTGTAGAGGGAGCTTTACTTTGTATCTAACCCCGTGCAGTACCTGTCCTGGGAGTGTTTGATGGGGACAGTGTAGAGGGAGCTTTACTTTGTATCTAACCCCGTGCTGTACCTGTCCTGGGAGTGTTTGATCGGGACAGTGTAGAGAGAGATTTACTCTTCTGGCCTACATGTGACTCCAGACCCACAGCAAATGCTCTCTGAAATGGTCTAGCAAGGCCACTCAGTTGCAACAAACCGCTACAAAGTCAAAAACATGAATGAAACCGGACGCACCACCCGGCATCGAGCCAGACACCGGAAACGACAACAGCATCAAACTCAGCCCTGTCCACCCTGCAAAGTCCTCCTTACTACCATCTGGGGGCTAGTGCTGAAATCGGGAGAGCTGTCTCACAGACTAGACAAGCAACAGCCTGACATAGTCATCCTCACGGAATCATACCTTACAGATAATGTCCCAGACACCACCATCACCATCCCTGGGTATGTCCTGTCTCACCAGCAGGACAGGCCCAGCAGAGGTGGTGACACAGTGGGAAACAGTCAGGAGGGAGTTGCCCTGGGAGTCCTCAACATCGACTCCGCACCCCATGACATTTCATGGCATCAGGTCAAACATGGGCAAGGAGACCTCCTGCTAATGACCACGTCCCACTCTCCCTCAGCTGCTGAATCAGTGCTCCTCCATGTTGAACATCACTTGGAGGAAGCACTGAGGGTGGCGAGGGTGCAGAATGTACTCTGGCTGGGGGACTTCAATGTCCATGACTAAGAAAGGCTCAGTAGCTCCACTACTGACCGAGCTGGCCCAGTCCTAAAGGACATAGCTGCTAGACTGGGTCTGCAGCAGGTGGTGAGGGAACCAACTAGAGGGAAAACATACCTGACCTCATCCTCCACCAACCTGCCTGTCACAGATACATCTGTCCATGACAGTATCGGTAGGAGTGACCTCCGCACAGTCACTGTGGAGACAAAGTCCCACCTTCACACTGAGGATACCCTCCATCGTGTTGTGTGGCACTACCACTGTGCTCAGTGGGATAGATTTCAAACAGATCAGGTAACTCGAGACTGGGCATCCATGAGACGCTGTGGGCCATCAGCAGCAGCAGAATTGTACTCGAACACAATCTGTAACCTCATGGCCCTGCATATTCCCCACTCCACCATTACCATCAAACCAGGGAATCAACCCTGGTTCAATGAAGAGTGCAGGAGGACATGCCAGGAGCAGCGCCAGGCATACCTAAAAATGAGGTGCCGACCTGGTGAAGCTATAACACAGGACTACTTGTGTGCCAAACAGCATAAGCAGCAAGTGATAGACAGAGCTAATTGATCCCACAACCAACATATCAGATCTAAGCTCTGCAGTCCTGTCACATCCAGTTGTGAATGGTGGTGGACAATTAAACAACTCACTGGAGGAGGAGGCTCCACAAATATCCCCATCCTCAATGATGGAGGAGCTCAGGACAGCAGTGCAAAAGATAAGGCTGAAGCATTTGCTACAATCTTCAGCCAGAAGTGCCGAGTGGATGATCCATCTCGGCCTCCTCCGGAGGTTCCCAGCATCACAGGTGCCAGTCTCCAGCCAATTCGATTCACTCCATGTGATATCACGAAATGGCTGAAGGCACTGGATACTGCAAATGCTATGGGCCCTGATAATACTCCAGCAATAATACTGTAGACCTGTGCTCCAGAACGTGCCATGCCCCTAGCCAAGCTGTTCCAGTACAGCTATAACACTGGCATCTACCCGGCTAAGTGGGAAATTGCCCAGGTATGTCCTGTACAGAAAAAGCAGGACAAATCCAACCCGGCCAATTACCTCCTCATCAGTCTACTCTCCATCATCAGTAAAGTAATGGAAGGGGTCAGCAACAGAGCTAACAAGCGGCACATGCTTAGCAATAACCTGCTCACTGATGCCCAGTTTGGGTTCCGCCAGGGCCACTCAGCTCCTGACCTCATTACAGCCTTGGTTCAAACATGGACAAAAGGGCAGAACTCCGGAGGTGAGGTGAGAGTGACTGCCCTTGACATCAAGGCAGCATTTGACCAAGTGTGACATCAAGGAGCCCTAACAAAACTGGGGTCAATGGGAATCAGGGGGAAAACTCTCCACTGGTTGGAGTCATACCTAGCACAAAGGGAGATGGTTGTGGTTGTTGGAGATCAGGCATCTCAGCTCCAGGACATCACTGCAGGAGTCCCTCAGGGTAGTGTCCTCGGCCCAGCCACCTTCAGCTGCTTCATCAATGACCTTCCTTCCATCATAAGGTCAGAGGTGGGGATGTTCGCTGATGGTTGCACAATGTTCAGCAACATTCACAACTCCTCAGATACTGAAGCAGAACATGTCCAAATGCAGCAAGACCTGGACAATATCCAGGTTTGAGCTGACAAGTGGCATGTAACATTCACACCACACAAGTGCCAGGCAATGACCATCTCCAACAAGTGAGAGTCTAACCATTGCCTCTTGATGTTCAATGGCATCACCATCACTGAATTCCCCCACTATCAACATCCTGGGGGTTACCATTGACCAGAAACTGAACAGGACCAGCCATATAAATACTGTGGCTGCAAGAGCAGGTCAGAGGCTGGGAATCCTGCGGAGAGTAACTCACCTCCTGACTCCCCAAAACCTGTCCACCATCTACAAGGCACAAGTCAGGAGTGTGATGGAATGCTCCCCACTTGCCTGAATGAGTGCAGCCCCCATAACACTCAAGAAGCTCGACACCGTCCAGGACAAAGCAGCCCCGCTTGATTGGCACCCCATCCACAAACATTCACTCCCTCCACCACAGACGTACAGTAGCAGCAGTGTGTGTACCATCTACAAGATGCACTGCAGGAATTCACCAAGGCTCCTTCAACAGCACCTTCCAAACCCATGACCGCTACCATCTAGAAGGACAAGGGCAGCAGATAGATGGGGAACACCACCACCTGGATTGTTCCCCTCCAAGCCACTCAACATCCTGACTTGGAAATATATCGGCCGTTCCTTCACTGTGGCTGGGTCAAAATCCTGGAACTCCCTCCCTAACAGCTGTGGGTGTACCTACACCACAGGGATTGCAGCAGTTCAAGAAGGCGGCTCACCACCACTTTCTCAAGGGGCAATTAGGGATGGACCAGAAATGCTGGGTCAGCCAGTGAAGCCCCACACTCCGTGAATGAATATTAAAAAACTCTGTATCTAATCCCATGCTGTACCTGTCCTGGGAGTGTTTGATGGGGACAATGTAGAGGGAGATTTACTCTGTATCTAACCCCCTGCTGTACCTGTCCTGGGAGTGTTTGATGGGGACAGTGTAGAGGGAGATTTACTCTGTATCTAACCCCGTGCTGTACCTGTCTTGGGAGCGTTTGATGGGGACAGTGTAGAGGGAGATTTACCCTGTATCTAACCCTATGCTGTACCTGTCTTGGGAGTGTTTGATGGGGACAATGTAGGGGGAGATTTACTCTGTATCTAACCCCGTGCTGTACCTGTCCTGGGAGTGTTTGATGGGGATAGCGTAGAGGTAGATTTACTCTGTATCTAACTCCATGCTGTACCTGTCCTGGGAGTGTTTGATGCGGACAGTGTAGAGGGAGATTTACTCTGTATCTAAGCCGTGCTGTACCTGCCCTGCGAGTGTTTGATGGGGACAGTGTAGAGGGAGCTTTACTCTGTATCTAACCCCGTGCAGTACCTGTCCTGGGACTGTTTGATGTTTGTTTGTGGTAGATGTCAACCAAAGCCAGCTCCTTACCTGAGGGCCCGACTGAGCTTGTCATAGTTCATCTGAGGTTTGCACTTCCTCATTCCCCAGAGCCGAGCCACCTCATCGGGATCCTTGATGACAAACTCCCCGTAATCTCCCTGCCAGGCGATGACTTCCCGATATTCCTCCTTCCGCAGCAGGTCCAGGATGAAGTGCCAGAGCTGGACTTGGCGACTCCCAGGACTGGATTCAGGCTTGTAGGCCCAGTCCGGGTAGGCCAAGCCTGGAAAGTAGGCCCCAAAAAAAAAAAAAACACAGAACAGTGACCACGGGGTTAGGATTTCTACACAGGCTGAGAATTGGGACCGAAATACAGTGAGTTGGAATGCACGTGACACGGGAAAAGGAGGAGGCCGTGCAGCGCCCCCTCGAGCCTGGTGCACAGGGGCCGGGGGCTATTCAGCCCCTCTTGAGCCCATCACACAGGAACAGGAGGAGGCCCATTCGTCCCCTCTCGAGCTGGTTACACAGGAAGAGGAGGAGGCCGTTCGACCCCCTCTTGAGCCCGTGACACTGAGGCAAGAGTCCACACTGCACCCTTGCGAGCCTCGTACACTGGAACAGGGAGGAGGCCATTCAGCCCCTCTCCAGCCTGTTTGCCCACCCGTCGCCCGGTGTTCCCAAAGCACGCTTCCTCCCCCCGCTGTTAGCCCACACTCCGTGCGCCACGTCCTCCCCCCGCTGTTCTTCCCGGCACACAATCCCTACGGGTTCCTCCCCCCATCCCCCCCACCCTCCCCAACTCAACACCCACCACCCCGACCAATACCTGCCCCCTCCACCCAACCCAGGTTTACCGGCCCCGCGACAGCAGCTCCTCTCCCGACGTTACCTTCACCGTCCAGCATGACCCCCACCCTCCCCCTCGGCCATCATTCAGCAACCCCCCCACCACCACCACCACCACCACCCCCCCCCCGCCCCCCTTCAGCCCCCACCGCTGCGGGCCCCTCGGCTATAAACCCCAACTCCGAGATGCCTCACCCACTCCGTCGTCGTCCTCTTCCTCTCCCTCCGTCTTGACCCCAGCGGTTTTCATGGCTATTGAGGGGGGGGGGGCGGGGGGAATGGGGGGGATGGGGGGGGTGTGTGTGCTAGAGGGTGGGGGGGGGCGGGGGTGGGGGGCAGAACCCGCACCCACCCCAAAGATAAAAATAAACTATTTAAATCCTAAAAAAAAAGTACACCTTTTTTGACTGGCCCAAAAAAAAAAAAATTTGTGGTGGGGGGGGGGTGCTGGTGCCTTTAAGATGCAAGGGGGTAGACTTGCCCCTTTAACTGGAGCCCCCACATTCCTCCAGAGGGACCATCTTGTCCCGACCCCCAAAGCCTTTGGTGTCTCTTCCCCGCCCCCCCCACCACTCCTCGCTCAGTCCCAGTCACAGACTGAGAGCGGATGCCGTCGCGCCGGAAATGACGCAATTCAAGAGTGGGCGGCAGGCGGACGCGACGCGGAATGATGACCGCCGAGACCAGCTCCAAATTCGGCGGCCGTGGCCATCCGGAGGACCTCGACCGACTGACTAATTTCCTCTTAACTTTCGCGGCAGGAGAGGCGGAAGCGGCCGCTTCGCCGGCCGCCGCTCATTTTAATGATTCGTCCGAAACGGCTGTCAAGATGGCGGTGCCCCGCCCAAGCCTCAGCCGCCATCTTGCTGCGGGGCAAGCGGCAGCGCCAGGTGGGCTGCGCGCATGCGCCGGGGCCCTGACGTCTTCTTGATGGGGGGGCGGGGCTTTTAAAAACCTGCGCGTGCGCGGTGTTTCGACGCCTGCGCACATACAATAATTTCTTGTTGACGACTACGGTTTCCCCATAAAGGGACAGTGATGCCCTTAAAGGGACCGCGGTACAACTAACGACTGGTCAAAATCAGCCATTGAGTTTGCAATGGAATCTCTGAAAAGCATTTGGAAGCCACTAATGTAAGGCAGAAAGAGTCATACCACCCGCAAAAATGCTTCAGTCAGCTTTTATCTTTATGACTTAAACAGCACTCACCGTCTGACAGTGCAGCACTCCCTCAGTACTGACCCTCTGACAGTGCAGCACTCCCTCAGTACTGACCCTCTGACAGTGCAGCTCTCCCTCAGTACTGACCCTCTGACAGTGCAGCACTCCCTCAGTACTGACCCTCTGACAGTGCAGCAATCCCTCAGCACTGACCCTCTGACAGTGCAGCACTCCCTCAGTACTGACCCTCTGACAGTGCAGCTCTCCCTCAGTACTGACCCTCTGACAGTGCAGCACTCCCTCAGTACTGACCCTCTGACAGTTCAGCTCTCCTCAGTACTGACCCTCTGACAGTGCAGCTCTCCCTCAGTACTGACCCTCTGACAGTGCAGCACTCCCTCAGTACTGACCCTCCGACAGTGCAGCACTCCCTCAGTACTGACCCTCTGACAGTGCAGCACTCCCTCAGTACTGACCCTCCGACAGTGCAGCTCTCCCTCAGTACTGACCCTCTGACAGTGCAGCACTCCCTCAGTACTGACCCTCTGACAGTGCAGCACTCCCTCAGTACTGACCCTCTGACAGCGCAGCACTCCCTCAGTACTGACCCTCTGACAGCGCAGCACTCCCTCAGTACTGACCATCTGACAGCGCAGCACTCCCTCAGTACTGACCCTCTGACAGTGCAGCACTCCCTCAGTACTGACCCTCTGACAGTGCAGCACTCCCTCAGTACTGACCCTCCGACAGTGCAGCACTCCCTCAGTACTGACCCTCTGACAGTGCAGCACTCCCTCAGTACTGACCCTCCGACAGTGCGGCACTCCCTCAGTACTGACCCTCCGACAGTGCAGTGCTCCCTCAGTACTGATCCTCTGACAGTGCAGAATTCCCTCAGTACTGACCCTCTGACAGTGCAGCACTCCCTCAGTACTGACCCTCCGACAGTTCAGCACCCCCTCAGGACAGACCCTTCGACAGTGCAGCACCCCCTCAGGACAGACCCTTTGACAGTGCAGCACTCCCTCAGTACTGACCCTCTGACAGTGCAGAATTCCCTCAGTACTGACCCTCTGACAGTGCAGCTCTCCCTCAGTACTGATCCTCCGACAGTGCAGCACTCCCTCAGTACTGACCCTCTGACAGTGCAGAATTCCCTCAGTACTGACCCTCTGACAGTGCAGCACTCCCTCAGTACTGACCCTCTGACAGTGCAGCACTCCCTCAGTACTGACCCTCTGACAGTGCAGCACTCCCTCAGTACTGACCCTCTGACAGTGCAGCACTCCCTCAGCACTGACCCTCTGACAGTGCAGCACTCCCTCAGTACTGACCCTCTGACAGTGCAGAATTCCCTCAGTACTGACCCTCCGACAGTGCAGCACTCCCTCAGTATTGACCCTCCGACAGTGCAGCACTCCCTCAGTACTGACCCTCCGACAGTGCAGCACTCTCTCAGTACTGACCCTCTGACAGTGCAGAATTCCCTCAGTACTGACCCTCTGACAGTGCAGCTCTCCCTCAGTACTGACCCTCCGACAGTGCAGCACTCCTCAGTACTGACCCTCTGACAGTGCAGAATTCCCTCAGTACTGACCCTCTGACAGTGCAGCACTCCCTCAGTACTGACCCTCTGACAGTGCAGCACTCCCTCAGTACTGACCCTCTGACAGTGCAGCTCTCCCTCAGTACTGACCCTCTGACAGTGCAGCACTCCCTCAGTACTGACCCTCTGACAGTGCAGCTCTCCCTCAGTACTGACCCTCTGACAGTGCAGCAATCCCTCAGCACTGACCCTCTGACAGTGCAGCACTCCCTCAGTACTGACCCTCTGACAGTGCAGCAATCCCTCAGTACTGACCCTCTGACAGTGCAGCACTCCCTCAGTACTGACCCTCCGACAGTGCAGCACTCCCTCAGTACTGACCCTCCGACAGTGCAGCATTCCCTCAGTACTGACCCTCTGACAGTGCAGCACTCCCTCAGTACTGACCCTCTGACAGTGTAGCACTCCCTCAGTACTGACCCTCTGACAGTGCAGCACTCCCTCAGTACTGACCCTCTGACAGTGCAGCACTCCCTCAGTACTGACCCTCTGACAGTGCAGCACTCCCTCAGTACTGATCCTCTGACAGTGCAGAATTCCCTCAGTACTGACCCTCTGACAGTGCAGCACTCCCTCAGTACTGACCCTCCGACAGTTCAGCACCCCCTCAGGACAGACCCTTCGACAGTGCAGCACCCCCTCAGGACAGACCCTTCGACAGTGCAGCACTCCCTCAGTACTGACCCTCCGACAGTGCAGCACTCCCTCAGTACTGACCCTCTGACAGTGCAGAATTCCCTCAGTACTGATCCTCTGACAGTGCAGCTCTCCCTCAGTACTGACCCTCCGACAGTGCAGCACTCCCTCAGTACTGACCCTCTGACAGTGCAGAATTCCCTCAGTACTGACCCTCTGACAGTGCAGCACTCCCTCAGTACTGACCCTCTGACAGTGCAGCACTCCCTCAGTACTGACCCTCTGACAGTGCAGCACTCCCTCAGTACTGACCCTCTGACAGTGCAGCACTCCCTCAGTACTGACCCTCTGACAGTGCAGAATTCCCTCAGTACTGACCCTCCGACAGTGCAGCACTCCTCAGTACTGACCCTCCGACAGTGCAGCACTCCCTCAGTACTGACCCGCCGACAGTGCAGCACTCTCTCAGTACTGACCCTCTGACAGTGCAGCACTCTCTCAGTACTGACCCTCTGACAGTGCAGCACTCCCTCAGTACTGACCCTCTGACAGTGCAGCACTCCCTCAGTACTGACCCTCCGACAGTGCAGCACCCCATCAGGACAGACCCTTCGACAGTGCAGCACTCCCTCAGTACTGACCCTCTGACAGTGCAGAATTCCCTCAGTACTGACCCTCTGACAGTGCAGCTCTCCCTCAGTACTGACCCTCCGACAGTGCAGCACTCCCTCAGTACTGACCCTCTGACAGTGCAGAATTCCCTCAGTACTGACCCTCTGACAGTGCAGCACTCCCTCAGTACTGACCCTCTGACAGTGCAGCACTCCCTCAGTACTGACCCTCCGACAGTGCAGCTCTCACTCAGTACTGACCCTCTGACAGTGCAGCGCTCCCTCAGTAGTGACCCTCTGACAGTGCAGTTCTCCTTCAGTACTGACCCTCTGACAGTGCAGCTGTCCCTCAGTACTGACCCTCTGACAGTGTAGCTCTCCCTCAGTACTGACCCTCCGACTGTGCAGCAATCCCTCAGTACTGACCCTCTGACAGTGCAGCACTCTCTCAGTACTGACCTTCTGAAGGTGCAGCACTTCCTCAGTACTGTCCATCCGACAGTGCAGCACTCCCTCAATACTGACCCTCCGACAGTGCGGCGCTACCTCAGTACTGACCCTCCGACAGTGCGATGCTACCTCAGCATTGACCCTCCGACCGTACGGTACTCCCTTTCTCTGTAACCTCCTCCAGCCCCTACATCTCTGCCTATCGCTATAACCTGTCCCAGCCCTTGTAACGCTCCGTATTTCTGTAACCCTCACCAGACCCTACCGCAGAAGGAGCATCGAAAAGGAGGGCCCCGGAGGTAGCAACCACCACCTAGAAGCAGCGTCCAATCCAGTCCGGCCTCTGGCTCCAGAGTGCAGCATCCACGTTCTGAGAGAACTCGAAGTGTGCCCTCGCAGCCCAGCGGATACATGATTGGTCGGTGAATGTTTTTCCTGTTTACCCTCAAAGCTCTCGTAATTTACCAGTAATTGTAAAGTTTCATTCGCAGTACCGAAGTCCGCTGGCAGTAATAAAGGTTATTGGGAGTAGCAGTGCCTCTGGATTGTAAATTATTTGAGAAAAATAAATTGGTTTTCACAGAAGGAAGATGGCAGGCGATGTGTTGCGACTGCAGAATGTTGGCGCCCCTGGACACCTGAGTGATCCAGGGTGAACAGGGCTGCAGTAAGCGCCTGCGGCTCGAGGACCTTCAGCTCCGAATTACCGAACCAGGAGGCCGAGCTGCAGACACTGCGACACATCAGGCAGGGGGATAGATGGGTAACGGTCCGTATGGACAAAAGCGGGGGCTGCAGGATGGTTGAGTGAATTGACCAGGGTACAGGAGGCCATTCAGACCGGGGCTGTTAATTGGAATGTAATGGTAGTGAGGAGCAGCTCTCTGCAGCAAAGAGCGAGAGTCCAGACAGCTCTGCTGGCCTGCCCAGCGCCGGGGCTTGGGACATCTGCTCGGGGCTGGAGAGGAATTTGCGGCGGGCGGGAAAGCAACCAGCAGTCGTAGTCCACGTGGTCACCAACGACATGAGCAAGACTGGGAAAGAGGTTCTGCTTCGGGGGGTGGTGTATGTGCAGCCAGGGGCTAAATTGAGAAGCAGAACCTCAAAGGAAATAACCTCTGGATTACTACCTGAGCCCCGAGCAAATTGGGGCAGGGAAAATAGGACGTGGGGGAAGATGTTTCCATTAG
The DNA here is from genome assembly GCF_017639515.1 of Carcharodon carcharias. Classification (NCBI taxonomy): domain Eukaryota; kingdom Metazoa; phylum Chordata; class Chondrichthyes; order Lamniformes; family Lamnidae; genus Carcharodon; species Carcharodon carcharias. The sequence goes on from NW_024470584.1 coordinate 217,930, forward strand.
TAGGAGAGACTAGGACCCAAGGGCACAGCCTCAGAGTAAAGGGAAGACCTTTTAGAACAGAGATGAGGAGAAACTTCTTTAGCCAGAGAGTGGTGAATCCATGGAATTCATTGCCACAGAAGGCAGTGGAGGCCGGGTCATTGAGCGTATTTAGGACCGAGATAGGTAGGATCTTAAACAAAAACAGAATTACCTGGAAAAACTCAGCAGGTCTGGCAGCATCGGCGGAGAAGAAAAGAGTTGACGTTTCGAGGAAGGGTCATGAGGACTCGAAACGTCAACTCTTTTCTTCTCCGCCGATGCTGCCAGACCTGCTGAGTTTTTCCAGGTAATTCTGTTTTTGTTTTGGATTTCCAGCATCCGCAGTTTTTTTGTTTTTATATATATATATAGGTAGGATCTTGATTGGTAAGGGGATCAAAGGTTACGGGGAGAAGGCGGGAGAATGGAGTTGAGAAACTTATCGGCCATGATTGAGTGGCGGAGCAGACTCGATGGGCCGAATGGCCTAATTTCTGCTCCTGTGTCTTATGTGGTCTTATTAGAGAGATGAATGCGTGCCCCAAAGATTGGTGGTGGAGCAATGGGTTCCGATTCGTGAGGCACTGGTACAAGTACTGAGGAAAGTGGGATATGTACCGTTGGGACAGTCCACACCTTAACCAGGCTGGAACCAGCGTTCTGGTGAATCGGATAACTGGGGCAGTCGAGAGGGCTTCAGACTAACTTGTGGGGGGAGGGGGAAGAGGTCCAGTGAGGGAAGATGTGATCAGTTCAAGAGAGAAGACAAGAGAGCAAAGTGGCAACAAGAGAGGCAGTGGCGTAGTGGTATTGTCACTGGACTTGTATCCCCGAGACCTAGGGGAATACACTGGGGCCCTGGGTTCGAATCTCGCTAGGGCAGATGATAAAATTTGAATCCAGTAAAAAATCTGGATTTAAAAATCCGATGGTGACCACGAAACCATTGCCGACTGTCGTTAATAAAACCCATCTGGTTCACCGACACCTTTTAGGGAAGGAAATCTCCTGTCCTTACCTGGTCTGGCCCTACATGTGACCCCCAAACCCACAGCAATGCGGTTGACGCTGACATGCCCTCTGAACAAAGGCAATTAGGGATGCGCAATAAATATTGGCCCAGCCAGCGACGCCCACATCCCATGAATGAATATTTTTAAAAAGAAGTGATAATCAGAGTGTAGCAGGAAGGGGCAGAGTGTACAAACTTGAGGATGCACCAGGAGATAAGGCTCAAAGCTGAAAAAGCAGCGTTACAGGCTCTGTATCTGAACGCAAGCAGCATTAGTAATAGAACAGATGTATTCTCAGCCCAGTTCAAAATAAATATATCTGACCTGATCATCATTACAGAGACAGGGCTGTAGGTTGACAAAGACTGGGGCCTGAACATCCAGGAGTAGATGACATTGAGGAAGGACAGGAAGCTAGGAAAGGGTGGAGGGGTAGCTCTGTTAATTAAGGATGACATTAGCACAATCGAGAGAGACGAGCTTATTTCTAAAGATCAAGATGTAGAATCAGTTTGGGTAGAGGTAAGAAATGGTAAAAGTTAGAAGTCACTTGTGAGAGTAGTTTATAGGCCCCTTAACAGTAATCACACTGTAGGAGGGGGTATACAGGAAGAAATAATGGGGGCTTATGAGAAAGGTACGGTGATAACCATGGGTGATTTTAATCTATATATAGATTGGACGAATCAGATTGTCAAAGATAGCCTGGTTGATGAGTTCATTGAGTGTTTTGGGGATAACTTCTTAGAACAGCAGGTGCTGGAGCCAACCAGAGAACAGGCTATATTGGAGCTGGTACTGTGCAACGAGACAGGATGAATTAATGACTTCACAGTAAAGGCACCACCAGGTAGCAGTAATCGTAACATGATTGAATTTCACTTTGAATCTGAGGGAGAGAGGAGTGGATCTAAGACTAGTGTTTTGAACTTAAATGAGGTCAGTTAGGGCATGGAGACAGAACTGGCTAAAGTGAACTGGGAAATTGTGTTAAGGGACAGGTCAGTAGAGATGCAGACATTTAAGGACATAATACAGAATACTCAGAAAAAGATATATTCCAGTGAGAAAGAAAGACTCCAGGGGAAAGACACACTATCCAAGGCTAACTAAGGAAGTAAAAAAAACTATCAAATTGAAAGAAAAAGTGTATAATTCCACAAAGGTTAGTGGCAGGTCAGAAGAATGGATAGAATATAATAATAGCAAAGAACGAGTAAAAGATTATTAAAGAGGATAAAATTCGAATATGGGAGAAAGCTAGCTAGAAACTGAGAAATGGATCATAAGAGTTTCTGCGGGTATTTAAAAAGGAGAAGAGTAAGTAAAGTGAGTGTTGGTCCTCTACAGAGTGAGCTGAGGAACTAATCATGGAAATAAGGAAATGGCAGATGAATTGAACAGATATTTTGCGTCTGTCTTCACTGTCGTGGATACAGATAATGTTTCAGAAATAATTGTGAATCAGGAGGTGAAAGGCGGCGGTGGCGGCGGGGGGTGGGGGGGGGGTGCGGGGGAGGGATCTTGAAACAATTCTAAACACCAGGGAAAGAGCACTGAGAAAATTATTAGAACTAAGAGCTGACAAGCCTCCAGAGTCCTGATGGGCTTCACCCTAGAGTCTTAAAAGGAGAGGCTGCACCTGCGGTCTGTCCGCAAGAATGACCCAAACCTCCCTGTCGCTTGCCATTTCAACACTCCACCCTGCTCTCTTGCCCACATGTCTGTCCTTGGCTTGCTGCATTGATCCAGTGAAGCCCAACGCAAACTGGAGGAACAGCACCTCATCTTCCAACTAGGCACTTTACAGCCTTCCGGACTGAATATTGAATTCAACAACTTTAGGTCTTGACCTCCCCCCTCCATCCCCACCCCTTTTCTGTTTCTTCCCCCTTCCTTTTGTTTTTTTCCAATAAATTATATAGATTTTTCTTTTTCCCACCTATTTCCATTATTTTAAAATATTTTTAAATCTTTTATGCTCTCCCCAGCCCCACTAGAGCTATACCTTGAGTGCCCTACCATCCATTCTTAATTAGCACTTTCCTTTAGATAATATCACCAACTTCAACACCTATGTGTTCTACTGTTCTGTTGTCTGTGACATATTTTGATGATCTGCTTCTATCACTGCTTGTTTGTCCCTACAACCACAACACCCTCCTCCACTTCTCTTCCCCCACCCAACCCCACCCCCCCACCACCTTAAACCAGCTTATATTTCACCCCTTCCTGGGATTCGCCTAGTTCTGTCGAAGGGTCATGAGGACTCGAAACGTCAACTCTTTTCTTCTCCGCCGATGCTGCCAGACCTGCTGAGTTTTTCCAGGCAATTCTGTTTTTGTTTTGTATTTCCAGCATCCGCAGTTTTTTGTTTTTTGAGGCTGCTGAGATGGTAGATGCATTGCTTTTAATTTTCCAAAATTCCCTAGATTCTGGAAAGGCCCCATCAGATTGGAAAATAGCGAATGTGACTCCTCTATTCAAGAAAGGAGGGAGAGAGAAAGCAGGAAACTACAGGCCGGTTAGTCTGATACCTGTCATGGGGGAAATGCCAGAATCTATTATTAACGAGGTTATAGTTTGGGGGGGGGGGGGCTTCAAAATTCTCAATGTAATCGAGCAGAGTCAACATGGTTTTGTGAAAGGGAAATCGCATTTGACCGATTTATTAGAGTCCTTTGAGGAAGTAACAAGCAGCTTGGATAAAGGGGAACCTGTGGATGTGCTGTACTTAGATTTCTAGTAGACGTTTGACAAGGCGCCACATCAAAGGTTACTCCACAAAATAAGAGCTCGTGGTGTAGGGGGTCACATATTAACATCGACAGAGGATTGGTTAGCTAATGGGAAACAGAGAGTAGGCATAAATGGCTCACTTTGTTGGGGCTGGCAGGCTGTGATTAGTGGGGATCAGCGCTGGGGTCTCAACTATTTAAAAATCTATATTAATGATTTGGATAAAGGGATTTAATGTGTGGCTGCCAAATTTGCTGCTGACGCAAATTTAGGTGGGTAAGTAAGTCACGAAGAGGACGTAAGGAGTCTGCGAAAGGATATGGACGGATGAAGCAAGTGGGCAAATATTTAGCAGTTGGAGGGTAACATGGGAAATTGTGAACTTGTCCACTTTGGCGAGAAGGATGGAAAATGGAGAGAGACTAGAGGTGCCTAGGGACCTGGGCGACCTGGTACATGAATAAGAATGAGTTTGTATGCAGCTACAGCAAGTGGACTGTTGGCCTTTATTGCGAGGGAGATGGAATATAAAAGTTGGGACGTTTGGCTGCAGTTGGCGTGACCACATCTGGAGCACCGCGTACGGTACTGGTCTCCTTTCTTAGGAAAGGATGTTAAATGCGTTAGAAGCAGCGCAAAGAACGTTCGCTCGCCTGATTCCTGGGCTGAAGGGGGTCTGCCTTGGGAGGAACGGTTGGACAGGTTAGGCCTGTATCCACTGGAGTTTCGAAGAATGAGGGGTGACGTTGTTGAAAGATATAGGATCTTGAAGGGGTGGGGAGGGGGTGGGTGCTCAACAGGGCGGATTCTGAGAGGACGTGGGAGAGACGAGGGTCACAGTTTAAAAATGAGACGGAGATGAGGAGAATTTTTTTTCACTCAGAGGACTTGAGTCTGTGGAACTCTCCGCCCTGGAAAACAGTGGAGGCAGGGTCATTGAATATTTTTAAGGCAGAGCGAGATATGCTCTTGATTAACAAGAGGGTGAAAGGTTATCGGGGGTAGGGAGGGAAGTGGAGTTGAGCTTACAATCAGATCATCCACGATCTTATTGAATGGGGGAGCAGGCTCGAGGGGCTGAGTGGCCTACCCCTGCTCCTAATCCGTATGACCGTATGGATATAACTCTCCGAGATCTCCGTGCTCCTCCAATTCCGGTCTCTTGAACATCCCCCGATTCCCGTCACTCCACCATTGGCCTTCAGCTGCCTGGGGTCCTGAGCTCTGGAATTCTCTCCCTAAAACTGTCCGCCTCTCTCTCTCTCTGTCTCTCTCTTTGCACCTTCCAAAGCCTCCTTAAAACCTCCCTCCTTCAGCTTTTGGTTTTCACATGTGACTCGGTGTCAAATTTCCCTTGGTAATGCTCCTGTGAAGTGTCCTTTGACATTAAAGATGTTACGTAGATGCAAATGCTGTTCTTCCTTGGTTACGATCTGTGGGGTCTTGCTGTGCACAGAGTGGCTCCGTTTGCCACGCATGTTGCCTTGTAAAAGATGTTTTCCTCTTTCCCCACGCCATTCCCATCTCAAACCCAGTGTTTCAGCTGTCACGGAGCTAAGGCCTCACTCTGTATCTTTGTGAAATACACATCAACATGGCAACTTCCTAAAATGTTAAAAACTAGACTATAAAATGTCTGGCTGTGACTTTCAAACAAAAGGAACTTTCTGGTGGTATCAGCGAAGCTGACAACTCATTACCTCCAAAAGATTCACTGACGGGACCTGCAGAAGTCAAATTCAAAGAGAATGTTACAAGTGCCACCTATGTTTCCCAAGCCAGGCCTGGCCAACTCAGACTTCTAGTCTGCTGGGACAAAGGACTCTACAACCTCCTTTCAAATTCTTAATGGTTGAAACATTAAAAGAATCCAGACAAAGGAATATACATCCTTTGTAAGAGCCAAAGTGGAGGAGTGGGAGTCATGTGACACGATCCCCTAGCTGGAGGAACCCCCAGATATTGCCTTGGGGAACTGCAAAGCTCAGTCTGCCATCTTCCATCTAGGAAGCAGCAGCTCAGAGCAAGTTTGAATGCCTGCCCCCAACTACACTTTCTATTGAGACTTATAAACTTCTATACCATCGCCCATCCGATGAATTCCCCTCTACGTGCCTACCTCAACGTGGAAGTCGCCTCTACTGGAAAAGTGAATTATCCAGCATCAAGCTGCAGCCTGCCAACCTCTGTGAAGGAATACACCACTGGACTTTGATTCTGGACTCATGTGAAACAATAATTCTTGATCCTGTGGCCTTTGCCCTGTCAATCTTCCTTTCTCTACCACTCCCTCCCACCCCCTGACCCATCTTATTATATGAGTAAAAAAAATGAGGTAAGGTTGCATCCCTCCTCGCGTGCTTGAATGTGCGCAAATAAACTAACCCTCTGAGTTTGCTGCGGAGGTATTTATCAAAATTGGATCAAAGCAAAACCGAGGGGTTGGCAAATGCGCCGACGCTTAGAAAGGGGAGAAATCAAAATCAGAAAAGCACCGTCCTGTTTATGGATGAGTGGTGAAAGGAGAAATCAGGGCTGTTTAAATTAAACCCCCTCCTGTCCGTCACACAGGATC
>NW_024470584.1:229277-234277 GCF_017639515.1 Carcharodon carcharias
CTCTCTCTCCCTCCCTCTCTCCCTCTCCCTCTCTCTCTCTCTCCCTCTCTCCCTCTCCCTCTCAGTATCTTTGTTTCGCTTCTTGCCTCCCCCATCCTGATTGTTCCTTTCACTCTCTCTGTTTCTCATTCACTCTGTCCCTGTCTCTCTGTTTATCTCTGTCTGTCAGTCTCTCTCTCTCTTTCACTCTCTCTGTGTCTCATTCACTCTGTCCCTGTCTCTATGTTTATCTCTGTCTGTCAGTCTCTCTCTCTCTCTTTCACTCTCTCTGTGTCTCATTCACTCTGTCCCTGTCTCTCTGTTTATCTCTGTCTGTCAGTCTCTCTCTCTCTTTCTCTCTCTCTCTGTCTCCATCTCTCTCCCTCTCTCCTGCAGTATCTCTCTCTCAGTAGCTCTGTCTCTGCTTCTCCCTTGCCTCCCTCACTCTATTTCTGTCTCTCTCTCTCTCTGCTTCTCTCTCTTTCTGTATCTGTGTCTCTCTGTCTCTAACTGCCTCTCTCCATCTCCCTATCTCTCTCTTTCTCCCCTCTGCCCTTTTTCTTTATCTCTCTCTGTTTCCATCTGTCTGTCTCTCTGCCTCTCCATGTTCCTCTCTCTGTTTTTAATTCTAACTCTGTCTTTCTCCCTGTCTCTTTCTTTTTGACTCTCTCTCTCTCACAGTCTCTCTCTCTCTAAACCGCTCTGTGCATGTCTATCTATCTCCACTTGGAGAGGCAAGGTTTGATCAGGGATAGTCTGCATGGCTTTGTCAGAGGGAGGTCATACCTAACAAATTTGATTGAATTTTTTGAGGAGGTGATCAGGTGTGTAGATGAGGGTAGTGCAGTTGATGTAATTTATATGGATTTCAGCAAAGCCTTTGACAAGGTCCCACATGGGAGACTTATAAAGAAGGCACATGGGATACAGGGTAATTGAATAAGGTGGATTCAAAATTGGCTCAGTTTTAGGAGACAGAGGGTGATGACAGAAAGATGCTTTAGTGACTAGAAGCCAGTGTCCAGTGGTGTACACAGGGATCTGTGCTTGGTTCCCTATTATTCATCATTTATATAAACGACATAGATGACTATAGGGGGGTAGGATTAGTAAGTTTGCGGGTGACACAAAGATTGGCCGGGTGGTTAACAGTGAGGTTAAATGTCTTGACCTACAGGAAGATATAGACGGGATGGTCAAATGGGCAGGTAAGTGGCAGATGGAATTTAACCCTGAAAAGTGTGACGTGATACATTTTGGATACTTCCTTGTCAAATTACTCCTTCCAATGAACGGCATGACACTAGGAAGTTCTGAGGAACAAAGGGACCTTGGCGTGTGTGTCTATAGATCTCTGAAGGCAGAGGGGCATGTTAGTGGGGTGGTGAAAAAGGCATATGGGACACTTGCCTTTATCAATCGAGGCGTAGATTACAAAAGTAGGGAGGTCCTGTTGGAGTTGTAGAGAACCTTGGTGAGGCCACATCTGGAGTACTGTGTGCAGTTCTGGTCGCCACATTATAGGAAGGATGTGATTGCACTGGAGGGGGTGCAGAGGAGATTCACCAGGATGTTGCCTGGGATGAAACATTTAAGTTATGAAGAGAGGTTGGATAGACTTGGGTTGTTTTCATTGGAGCAGAGAAGACTGAGGGGCGACCTGATCGAGGTGTACAAGATTATGAGGGGCATGGACAGAGTGGATAGGGAGCAGCTGTTCCCCTTAGTTGAAGGGTCAGTCACGAGGGGGCATAAGTTCAAGGTGAGGGGCAGGAGGTTTAGGGGGGGATGTGAGGAGAAGCTTTTTTACCCAGAGGGTGATGAGGGTCTGGAATGTGCTGCCTGGGAGGGTGGTGGAGGCGGGTTGCCTCACATCCTTTAAAAAGTACCTGGATGAGCACTTGGCACCTCATAACATTCAAGGCTATGGGGCCAAGTGCTGGTCAGTGGGATTCGGCAGGTAGGTCAGGTGTTTCTCACGTGTCGGTGCAGACTCGATGGGCCGAAGGGCCTCTTCTGCACTGTGTGATTCTGCGTCTCTCTCTCTCTCTCTCTCCCTGTGTGTGTTCTCACTCTCTCTCTCTGTTTCTCTCTCATTCTTCGTCTCTCTTTCTACTTTCTCTTCGTCACTCTCGCTCTCTCTTTCTTTCCCACGACCTGTGTGTGTGTGTGTGTGTGTGTGTGTGTGTGTGTGTGTTTTTTTTCTCTCTGTCTCTCTCTCTCTCTCCCTGTGTGTGTTCTCACTCTCTCTCTCTGTTTCTCTCTCATTCTTCGTCTGTCTTTCTACTTTCTCTTTGTCACTCTCGCTCTCTCTTTCTTTCCCACGACCTCTGTGTGTGTGTGTGTGTGTGTGTGTGTGTGTTTTTTTTCTCTCTGTCTCTCTCTCTCTCTCTCTCTATCAATCTCATGCACCCTCTAAAGCTCAAAATACAAAATGATCAACAGAGGATGAGTTAATATACGAGGCGGTGACTGTGGTGACACCACGGTAATGTTACTGGCCTAGCAACCAAGAGACCCGGACCTAATGCCCTGGGGATGTGGGTTCAAATTCCTTCACGGCAGCTGGTGGAATTTAAATTCGACGAATAAATCTGGAATATAAAATGAGCCCCAGTAATTGCGACTGTGAAACTAATAAAAAAAAACCCCCCCATCGGGGAGGGAAACCTGCCGATCCTTACCTGGTCTGGCCCTACCCGTGACTCCAGGCCCCGCAGCGACGTGGTTGACTCTTAGCTGCCCCGCTCGGCCACTTGATCGCAGGGGGGCAATTAGAGACGGACAACGAATGCCGGCCTTGCCAGCGACTCCCGCTTCCAATGAAAGGATCCGTTTTTTTGAGGAACACTGGTCGCTTGAGTGTGTAACAGGCGCGATCGGGGCCTGTGTCGAAGGCCCATCACTAAGCCTGCCTATTTCCTTCACCCTTAGCCTTCAGCCTTGACAATTCCAACGCACGCTCGTCCCCTTCCTGCGTTACATCTTTCCATAGCCTCCAGTAACCCTCCGAGATCCCTGCGCTCCTCCGGTTCCGGCCTCTTGAGCATCCCCCACAACGCCCCCGATTCCCGTCGCTCCAACATTGGCGGCCGGGCCTTCGGCTGCCTGGGGGGGGGTCCCTGAGCTCTGGAATTCTCCCCCCGGCGCGCCTCTCTGCCCTTCTGCTGGGGCGGAGGGATTTTTGAGGGGAGGCAGAATTGAGGTTGCAGGGGTGGGACGATTGGAGGGCAGGAGAGAGCAGTTGGAGGGTAGGGAATTTTGGAGGGGAGGGGCGTTGGAGGGGAGGGGAGGAGAGGGGCGTTGGAGGGGAGGGGCATTGGAGGAGAGGGGAGGTGCGTGGGAGGGGAGGAGAGGAGAGGGGCATTGGAGGGGAGGGGCATTGGAGGGGAGGAGAGGAGAGGGGCATTGGAGGGGAGGAGAGGGGCATTGGAGGGGAGGGGCATTGGAGGGGAGGAGAGGAGAGGGGCATTGGAGGGGAGGGGCATTGGAGGGGAGGAGAGGGGCATTGGAGGGGAGGAGAGGAGAGGGGCATTGGAGGGGAGGGGCATTGGAGGAGAGGGGAGGTGCGTGGGAGGGGAGGAGAGGTGCGTGGGAGGGGAGGAGAGGTGCGTGGGAGGGGAGGAGAGGGGCATTGGAGGGGAGGGGAGGGGCATTGGAGGAGAGGCGAGGTGCGTGGGAGGGGAGGAGAGGAGAGGGACATTGGAGGAGAGGTGCGTGGGAGGGGAGGAGAGGTGCGTGGGAGGGGAGGAGAGGGGCATTGGAGGGGAGGGGAGGAGAGGGGCGTTGGAGGGGAGGGGCATTGGAGGAGAGGGGAGGTGCGTGGGAGGGGAGGAGAGGAGAGGGACATTGGAGGGGAGGTGCGTGGGAGGGGAGGAGAGGTGCGTGGGAGGAGTGGAGAGGGACATTGGAGGGGAGGGGAGGTGCGTGGGAGGGGAGGTGCGTGGGAGGGGAGGAGAGGTGCGTGGGAGGAGAGGAGAGGGACATTGGAGGGGAGGGGAGGTGCGTGGGAGGGGAGGGGCGTGGGAGGGGAGGGGCATTGGAGGGGAGGGGAGGGGAGGAGAGGGGCATTGGAGGGGAGGAGAGGTGCGTGGGAGTGGAGGGGCATTGGAGGGGAGGAGAGGTGCGTGGGAGGGGAGGGGCGTTGAGGGGGGGGAGGTCCGTGAGAGGGGAGGTGCGTGGGAGGGGAGGGGAGGAGAGGGGCGTTGGAGGGGAGGGGAGGGGCGTGGGAGGGGAGGGGCGTGGGAGGGGAGGGTAGGAGAGGGGTATTGGAGGGGAGGGGAGGGGCATGGGAGGGGAGGGGCGTGGGAGGGGAGGGGAGGAGAGGGGTATTGGAGGGGAGGGGAGGGGCGTGGGAGGGGAGGAGAGGGGTATTGGAGGGGAGGGGAGGGGCGTGGGAGGGGAGGGGCATTGGAGGGGAGGGGAGGAGAGGGGCGTGGGAGGGGAGGGGAGGAGAGGGGCGTGGGAGGGGAGGGGAAGTAGAGGGGTGGAGGGAAGAGGAGGGGGTGGGGCGGAGAGGAGTATGGGAGGGAGTGGCGGAGAGGGAGTGTGAAGGGCAAGGGGAGTGGCTGATAGGGGGATGGGAGGTGTGTGGGGGAAAGGGGGATTGGATGGGGAGGCGGATTGGGGGGCACTGGAGAGAAGGGAATTGGAGGGGATGAAAAGGGGAGGTGATGGAGGGGAGGGGGAGTGAGTGGCGGAGAGCAGGATGGAAGGGAGTGGGGGAGAGGGGAATGGGAGGCGTGTGGTGAGAGGGGGATCGGAGGGGGTGAGGGGGATCAGAGGGGATGAGGTGGTTTGGAGGGGAGGGGGTATGAAGGGGAAGGGGAGCGAAAGGGGACTGGAGGAGAGGGGATTGCAGGGAAGGGGAGGGGACTTGGAGGATAGGGAGGGGGATTGGAGGGGAGGGGATTTGAGGGGAGTGGGTTGTAGGGAAGGCGATTGGAGGGGAGGGGAATTGACAGGGAGGGTAGTGGATGGGGATTGGAAGGGAGGGAGATTGAAGGGGAGGGGGATTTGAA
>NW_024470584.1:241777-260474 GCF_017639515.1 Carcharodon carcharias
AGAGAGGGGGTGGGAGTGAGAGAGGGGGTGGGAGTGAGAGAGGGGGTGGGAGTGAGAGAGGGGGTGGGAGTGAGAGAGGGGGTGGGAGTGAGAGAGGGAGTGGGAGTGGGAGTGAGAGAGGGAGTGGGAGTGAGAGAGAGAGAGAGAGTGGGAGAGAGAGAGGGGGTGGGAGTGAGAGAGGGGGTGGGAGAGAGGGAGGGGGTGGGAGTGGGGGTGGGAGTGGGAGTGAGAGAGGGAGTGGGAGTGAGAGAGGGGGTGGGAGTGAGAGAGGGAGTGGGAGTGAGAGAGGGGGTGGGAGTGAGAGAGGGGGTGGGAGTGAGAGAGGGGGTGGGAGTGAGAGAGGGAGTGGGAGTGAGAGAGGGGGTGGGAGTGAGAGAGGGGGTGGGAGTGGGAGTGAGAGAGGGGGTGGGAGTGGGAGCGAGAGAGGGGGTGGGAGTGAGAGAGGGGGTGGGAGCGAGAGAGGGGGTGGGAGTGAGAGAGGGGGTGGGAGTGAGAGAGGGGGTGGGAGTGAGAGAGGGGGTGGGAGTGGGAGTGAGAGAGGGGGTGGGAGTGAGAGAGGGGGTGGGAGTGAGAGTGAGAGAGGGGGTGGGAGTGGGAGTGAGAGAGGGGGTGGGAGTGGGAGAGGGAGTAGGAGTGAGAGAGGGGGTGGGAGTGAGGGAGGGGGTGGGAGTGAGAGAGGGGGTGGGAGTGGGAGCGAGAGAGGGGGTGGGAGTGAGAGAGGGGGTGGGAGTGAGAGAGGGGGTGGGAGTGAGAGTGGGGGTGGGAGTGAGAGAGGGGGTGGGAGTGAGGGAGGGGGTGGGAGCGAGAGAGGGGGTGGGAGTGAGAGAGGGGGTGGGAGTGAGAGAGGGGGTGGGAGTGGGAGAGAGAGAGGGGGTGGGAGCGAGAGAGGGGGTGGGAGTGAGAGAGGGGGTGGGAGTGGGAGTGGGAGTGGGGGTGAGAGAGGGGGTGAGAGAGGGGGTGGGAGTGGGAGTGAGAGAGGGGGTGGGAGTGAGAGAGGGGGTGGGAGTGAGAGAGGGGGCGGGAGCGAGGGAGGGGGTGGGAGTGGGAGTGAGAGAGGGGGTGGGAGTGAGAGAGGGGGCGGGGAGCGAGGGAGGGGGTGGGAGTGGGAGTGAGAGAGGGGGTGGGAGTGAGAGAGGGGGTGGGAGTGAGGGAGGGGGTGGGAGTGAGGGAGGGGGTGGGAGTGAGGGAGGGGGTGGGAGTGGGGGTGAGAGAGGAGGTGAGAGAGGGGGTGGGAGTGGGATGAGAGAGGGAGTGGGAGTGGGGGTGAGAGAGGGGGTGAGAGAGGGGGTGGGAGTGGGGGTGAGAGAGGGGGTGGGAGTGGGATGAGAGAGGGGGTGGGAGTGGGAGTGAGAGAGGGGGTGGGAGTGGGGGTGAGAGAGGGGGTGGGAGTGGGGGTGAGAGAGGGGGTGGGAGTGGGATGAGAGAGGGGGTGGGAGTGGGGGTGAGAGAGGGGGTGGGAGTGGGATGAGAGAGGGGGTGGGAGTGGGGGTGAGAGTGGGGGCGAGAGAGGGGGTGGGAGTGGGAGTGAGAGTGGGAGTGAGAGTGGGAGTGAGAGTGAGAGTGAGAGTGAGAGTGAGAGTGAGAGTGAGAGTGAGAGTGGGAGTGGGAGTGAGAGTGAGAGTGGGGGCGAGAGAGGGGGTGGGAGTGGGAGTGAGAGTGGGAGTGAGAGTGGGAGTGAGAGTGAGAGTGAGAGTGAGAGTGAGAGTGAGAGTGAGAGTGAGAGTGAGAGTGAGAGTGGGAGTGGGAGTGAGAGTGAGAGTGGGGGCGAGAGAGGGGGTGGGAGTGGGAGTGGGGGTGGGAGTGGGGGTGAGAGAGGGGGCGGGAGTGGGTGTGAGAGTGGGAGTGGGAGTGAGAGTGAGAGTGAGAGTGAGAGTGGGGGCGAGAGAGGGGGTGGGAGTGGGAGTGGGGGTGGGAGTGGGAGTGAGAGTGAGAGTGAGAGTGAGAGTGGGAGTGGGAGTGAGAGTGAGAGTGAGAGTGAGAGTGGGGGCGAGAGAGGGGGTGGGAGTGGGAGTGGGAGTGAGAGTGGGGGTGAGAGAGGGGGCGGGAGTGGGTGTGAGAGTGGGAGTGGGAGTGAGAGTGGGAGAGAGGGTGTGGGAGAGGGAGAGAGGCTGTGGGAGTGGGTGAGAGGCTGTGGGAGTGGGTGAGAGGGTGTGGGAGTGGGTGAGAGGGTTTGGGAGTGGGTGAGAGGGTTTGGGAGTGGGTGAGAGGGTTTGGGAGTGGGTGAGAGGCTGTGGGAGTGGGTGAGAGGCTGTGGGAGAGGGAGAGAGGGTGTGGGAGTGGGTGAGAGGCTGTGGGAGAGGGTGAGAGGGTGTGGGAGTGGGTGAGAGGGTGAGAGGGGGTGGGAGAGGGAGAGAGGGGGTGGGAGAGGGAGAGGGAGAGAGGGGGTGGGAGAGGGAGAGAGGGAGTGAGGGTGTGTGAGAGGGGGTGTGAGAGGGGGTGTGAGAACGAGTGAGAGAGGGTGTGTGAGAGGGTGTATGAGAGGGAGAGAGGGTGTGTGAGAGGGAGAGAGGGGGTGGGAGAGGGAGAGAGGGGGTGGGAGAGGGAGAGAGGGGGTGGGAGAGGGAGTGAGAGAGGGGGTGTGAGAGGGAGAGAGGGGGTTTGAAAGGGAGAGAGAGAGGGGGTGTGAGAGGGAGTGAGAGAGGGGGTGTGAGAGGGAGAGAGGGTGTGGGAGAGGGAGAGAGGGAGTGAGAGAGGGGGTGTTAGGGGGAGAGAGGGAGGGAGAGAGGGAGAGGGAGTGAGAGAGGGGGTGGGAGAGGGAGTGAGAGAGAGGGTGTGAGAGGGAGTGAGAGAGGGAGAGAGGGAGTGAGAGAGGGAGAGAGGGAATGTGAGAGGGATAGAGGGAGTGAGAGGGAGAGAGGAGATGTGAGAGGGAGAGAGGGAGTGAGAGAGGGAGAGAGGGGATGTGAGAGGGAGAGAGGGAGTGAGAGAGGGAGAGAGGGGGTGAGAGAGGGAGTGAGAGGGAGAGAGGGGATGTGAGAGGGAGAGAGGGAGTGAGAGAGGGGGTGTGAGAGTGAGAGAGGGGGTGTGAGAGGGAGAGAGGGAGTGAGAGAGGGAGAGAGGGGGTGAGAGAGGGAGAGAGGGAGTGAGAGAGGGGGTGTGAGAGGGAGAGAGGGAGTGAGAGAGGGGGTGTGAGAGTGAGAGAGGGGGTGTGAGAGGGAGAGAGGGAGTGAGAGAGGGAGAGAGGGGGTGAGAGAGGGAGAGAGGGAGTGAGAGAGGGGGTGTGAGAGGGAGAGAGGGAGTGAGAGAGGGGGTGAGATAGGGAGAGAGGGAGTGAGAGAGCGAGAGAGGGAGTGAGAGAGGGGGTTGAGAGGGAGAGAGGGAGTGAGACGGTGTTAGGGGGAGAGAGGGAGGGAGAGAGGGAGTGAGAGAGGGGTGTGAGAGGGAGAGAGGGAGTGAGAGAGAGGGTGTTAGGGGGAGAGAGGGAGGGAGAGAGGGAGTGAGGGTGTGATAGAGAGGGAGTGAGAGAGGGGGTGTGAGAGGGCGGTGGGAGGGAGAGAGGGGGTGAGATAGGTGGTGTTAGGGTGAGCGAGGGGGTGAGGGTGTGGGAGGGAGGGAGTGAGAGTGAGGGTGTGAGAGGGAGAGAGGGTGGGAGAGAGGAGGGGTGGGAGGATGAGGAGGGTGGGAGGGAGAGAGGGTGGGAGAGAGGAGGGTGGGAGGGAGAGACGGGGTGTGAGAGGGGGTGTGAGAGGGAGAGAGGGTGTGGGAGAGGGAGTGTGAGAGGGAGAGAGGGGCTGTGAGAGGGAGAGAGGGAGTGAGAGAGGGAGAGAGGGGATGTGAGAGGGAGAGAGGGAGTGAGAGAGCGGTTGAGAGAGGGAGTGAGAGAGGGGATGTGAGAGGGAGAGGGGAGGTGAGATCGGGAGTGAGAGAGGGTGTGTGAGAGGGAGAGAGGGAGAGAGGGAGTGAGAGAGGGAGAGAGGGAGTGAGAGAGGGGGTGTGAGAGGGAGAGAGGGAGTGAGAGAGAGGGTGTTAGGGGGAGAGAGGGAGGGAGAGAGGGGGTGTGAGAGGGAGAGAAAGAGTAAGAGGGGGGTGTGAGAGGGAGTGAGAGAGAGGGTGTTAGGGGGAGAGAGGGAGGGAGAGAGGGAGTGAGGGTGTGGTAGAGAGGGAGTGAGAGAGGGGGTGTGAGAGGGCGGTGGGAGGTAGAGAGGGGGTGAGATAGGGGGTGTTAGGGTGAGCGAGGGGGTGAGGGTGTGGGAGAGAGGGAGTGAGAGTGAGGGTGTGAGAGGGAGAGAGGGTGGGAGGGTGAGAGGAGGGTGGGAGGGAGAGAGGATGGGAGAGTGAGAGGAGGGTGGGAGGGAGCGAGGGTGGGAGAGAGGAGGGGTGGGAGGGTGAGAGGAGGGTGGGAGGGAGAGAGGGAGTGAGAGAGGGGGTGTGAGAGGGAGAGCGGGGTGGGAGGGAGAGAGGGGGTGGGAGCGAGAGAGGGGGTGGGAGAGGGGGAGGGAGTGAGAGTGAGGGAGTGAGAGTGAGGGAGTGAGAGTGAGGGAGTGAGAGGGCGTGAGAGCGAGAGAGGGAGTGAGAGAGGGGATGTGAGAGGGAGAGAGGGAGTGAGAGAGGGGGTGAGAGAGGGAGAGAGGGAGTGAGAGAGGGTGTGAGAGGGAGAGAGGGAGTGAGAGAGGGGGTGGGAGGGAGAGAGGGAGTGAGAGAGGGAGTGAGAGAGGGGGCGAGAGAGGGAGTGAGAGAGGGTGTGAGAGGGAGAGAGGGAGTGAGAGAGGGGGTGGGAGGGAGAGAGGGAGTGAGAGAGGGGGTGTGAGGGAGAGAGGGAGTGAGAGAGGGGGTGTGAGAGGGGGAGAGGGAGTGAGAGAGGGGGTGTGAGAGGGAGAGAGGGAGTGAGAGAGTGAGAGAGGGAGTGAGAGAGGGGGTGAGAGGGAGAGAGGGAGTGAGAGAGGGGGTGGGAGGGAGAGAGGGAGTGAGAGAGGGTGTGAGAGGGAGAGAGGGAGTGAGAGAGGGGGTGGGAGGGAGAGAGGGAGTGAGAGAGGGGGTGTGAGGGAGTGAGAGAGGGGGTGTGAGAGGGGGAGAGGGAGTGAGAGAGGGGGTGGGAGGGAGAGA
Organism: Carcharodon carcharias; assembly: GCF_017639515.1. NCBI lineage: Eukaryota > Metazoa > Chordata > Chondrichthyes > Lamniformes > Lamnidae > Carcharodon > Carcharodon carcharias. The sequence goes on from NW_024470584.1 coordinate 246,821, forward strand.
GGGAGTGAGAGAGGGGGTGGGAGGGAGAGAGGAGGGTGGGAGGGAGAAACCCAGGTACCTGCCAATCACAGCCAGGAGCGGCCACAATCTTCCCAACTGATTGGTTAGATGGGGAGAAGGGCAGGGCTGGGAGGGGGCAGGCCCACATTTGGACGAGGCTCTGATTGGACAAGACAGGATATGAACCCTGTCCTTAAATGATAGCAACAGATGCTCCGACTGATTCTAGAAGATAGATAGAGAGAGAGAGAGAGACAAGCTGGACTCCAGAGAGAGAGACATACCACCTTTGATTAATTCCCCCCTTCACACTCTCCTCTCGGTTTTTGCAAAGCTCGCTGACGACAGGACACAGAAGACAAGATGGGAACAGGGGTGAGTTAAAATTCCCTCTTTCTGGTCTCGTTTTCCCCACGTGCAGCCAAGTCCCATCGAAACTGCGGTTAACGTTCCCCTAAATTCTGTCTGCATTAAACTTTCTAACATCCCTCCAAATGTGGAGGGGGGGGGAGAGAGAGAGAGCTGGAAGGTATTCAGGACGGTGAGGTGGACAGACAGAAAGGAAGAGAAAGAGAGACAGACAGAGAGGGAGGAGAGAGACAGAGACAGAAAGAGAGAGAGATAGAGAGATCGAAGGGCAGAGAGAGAGAGAGTCAGAAAAACAGAGAGACAGACAGACACAGACAGCAGTACAGAGAGGGAGAGAGACACAGAGAGAGAGAGAGAGAAACAGACAGAGAGTCAGGTAAACAAACAGAGAGACAGACAGAGAGGCAAAGAGAGACAGAGACCGAGGGAGACAGTCAGACAGAGACAAGCATGCACAGACACATGCCAAAAGAGAAACAGAGAGAGAGAGAAATACAAACATAGAGAGAGACAGACAGAGACAGTGCGTGAGGGGGAAACAGAAAGGGAGTTAGAGTGAGAGAGAAGTAGACAGTGACACTATGTGTGAGGGAGACAGAGAGAGAGAGACACACACAAAACAAACACAAACTAAGGCAGAGGCAGTGAGAGGATCAGAGCTGGGGGAAATTCATGGAGAGAGACAGTGAATGAGAGAGACAGAGGGAGGAAGAGAGTGAGGCAAAAGTAGAGACAGAGTGGGAGGGTTGGAGAGACAGTAATGTTTATTCAGCAAGGTAAGGATCACTCACTGTGTAACTGTACAGAGTCAGTGTTTATTCAGCAGGATAAGGATCACTGTGTAACTGTACAGAGACAGTGTTTATTCAGCAGGGTAAGGATCACTCACTGTGTAACTGTAGAGTCAGTGTTTATTCAGCAGGATAAGGATCACTCACTGTGTAACTGTACAGAGTCAGTGTTTATTCAGCAGGGTAAGGATCACTCACTGTGTAACTGTACAGAGTCAGTATTTATTCAGCAGGGTAAGGATCACTCACTGTAACTGTACAGAGTCAGTGTTTATTCAGCAGGGTAAGGATCACTCACTGTAACGGTACAGTCGGTGCTTATTCAGCAGGGTAAGGATCACTCACTGTGTAACTGTACAAAGTCAGTGTATTTTAAAAGGGTAAGGATCATTCACTGTGTAACTGTACAGAGTCAGTGTTTATTCAGCAGGGTAAGGATCATTCACTGTGTAACTGTACAGAGTCAGTGTTTATTCAGCAGAGTAAGGATCACTCACTGTGTAACTGTACAGTGTCAGTGTTTATTCAGCAGGGTAAGGATCACTCACTGTGTAACTGTACAGAGTCAGTGTTTATTCAGCAGGGTAAGGATCACTGTGTAACTGTACAGAGACAGTGTTTATTCAGCAGGGTAAGGATCACTGTGTAACTGTACAGAGTCAGTGTTTATTCAGCAGAGTAAGGTTCACTCACTGTGTAACTGTACAGAGTCAGTGTTTATTCAGCAGAGTAAAGATCACTCACTGTGTAACTGTACAGAGTCAGTGTTTATTCAGCAGGGTAAGGATCACTCACTGTGTAACTGTACAGAGTCAGTATTTATTCAGCAGGGTAAGGATCACTCACTGTAACTGTACAGAGTCAGTGTTTATTCAGCAGGGTAAGGATCACTCACTGTAACGGTACAGTCAGTGCTTATTCAGCAGGGTAAGGATCACTCACTGTGTAACTGTACAAAGTCAGTGTTTATTCAACAGGGTAAGGATCATTCACTGTGTAACTGTACAGAGTCAGTGTTTATTCAGCAGGGTAAGGATCATTCACTGTGTAACTGTACAGAGTCAGTGTTTATTCAGCAGAGTAAGGATCACTCACTGTGTAACTGTACAGTGTCAGTGTTTATTCAGCAGGGTAAGGATCACTCACTGTGTAACTGTACAGAGTCAGTGTTTATTCAGCAGAGTAAGGATCACTCACTGTGTAACTGTACAGAGTCAGTGTTTATTCAGCAGGGTAAGGATCGCTCACTGTGTAACTGTATAGAGTCAGTGTTTATTTAGCAGGGTAAGGATCACTCACTGTGTAACTGTACAGAGTCAGTGTTTATTCAGCAGGGTAAGGGTCACTCACTGTGTAACTGTACAGAGTCAGTGTTTATTGAGCAGTGTAAGGATCACTCACTGTGTAACTGTACAGAGTCAGTGTTTATTCAGCAGGGTAAGGATCACTCACTGTAACTGTACAGAGTCAGTGTTTATTCAGCAGGGTAAGGATCACTGTGTCAGTGTACAGAGTCAGTGTTTATTCAGCAGGGTAAGGATCACTCACTGTAACTGTACAGAGTCAGTGTTTATTCAGCAGGGTAAGGATCACTCACTGTGTAACTGTACAGAGTCAGTGTTTATTCAGCAGGGTAAGGATCACTCACTGTGTAACTGTGCAGAGTCAGTGTTTATTCAGCAGGGTAAGGATCGCTCACTGTGTAACTTTACAGAGTCAGTGTTTATTCAGCAGGCTTAGGATCACTCACATTGTAACACTACAGAGTCAGTGTTTATTCAGCAGAGTAAAGATCACTCACTGTGTAACTGTACAGAGTCAGTGTTTATTCAGCAGGCTTAGGATCACTCACATTGTAACTGTACAGAGTCAGTGTTTATTCAGCAGGGAAAGGATCACTCACTGTGTAACTGTACAGAGTCAGTGTTTATTCAGCAGGGTAAGGATCACTGTTACTGTACGGAGTCAGTGTTTATTCAGCAGGGTAAGGATCGCTCACTGTGTAAGTGTACAGAGTCAGTGTTTATTCAGCAGGGTAAGGATCGCTCACTGTGTAACTGTACAGAGTCAGTGTTTATTCAGCCGGGTAAGGATCACTCACTGTGTAACTGTACAGAGTCAGTGTTTATTCAGCAGGGTAAGGATCACTCACTGTGTAACTGTACAGAGTCAGTGTTTATTCAGCAGGGTAAGGATCACTCACTGTGTAACTGTACAGAGTCAGTGTTTATTCAGCAGGGTAAGGATCACTGTTACTGTACGGAGTCAGTGTTTATTCAGCAGGGTAAGGATCGCTCACTGTGTAACTGTACAGCGTCATTGTTTAATCAGCAGGGTAAGGATCACTCACTGTTTAACTGTACAGAGTCAGTGGTTGTACAGCAGGGTAAGGATCGCTCACTGTGTAACTGTACAGAGTCAGTGTTTATTCAGCAGGGTAAGGATCACTCACTGTTTAACTGTACAGAGTCAGTGTTTATTCAGCAGGGTAAGGATCGCTCACTGTGTAACTGTACAGAGTCAGTGTTTATTTAGCAGGGTAAGGATCGCTCACTGTGTCAGTGTACAGAGTCAGTGTTTATTCAGCAGGGTAAGGATCGCTCACTGTGTAACTGTACAGAATCAGTGTTTATTCAGCAGGGTAAGGATCGCTCACTGTGTAACTTTACAGAGTCAGTGTTTATTCAGCAGGGTAAGGATTACTGACTGTAATTGTACAGAGTCAATGTTCATTCAGCAGGGTAAGGATCACTCACTGTGTAACTGTAGAGAGTCAGTGCTTTTTCAGCAGCGTCAAGGTCACTCACTGTGTAACTGTACAGAGTCAGTGTTTATTCAGCAGGGTAAGGATCACTCACTGTGTAACTGTACAGAGTCAGTGTTTATTCAGCAGGGTAAGGATCACTCACTGTGTAACTGTACAGAGTCAGTGTTTATTCAGCAGGGTGAGGATCACTCACTGTGTAACTGTACAGAGTCAGTGTTTATTCAGCAGGGTAAGGATCACTCACTGTGTAACTGTACAGAGTCAGTGCTTTTTCAGCAGCGTCAAGGTCACTCACTGTGTAACTGTGCAGAGTCAGTGCTTATTCAGCAGGGTAAGGATCACTCACTGTGTAACTGTACAGAGTCAGTGTTTATTCAGCAGGGTAAGGATCACTCACTGTGTAACTGTACAGAGTCAGTGCTTATTCTGCAGGGTAAGGATCACTCACTGTGTAACTGTACAGATTCAGTGCTTTTTCAGCAGCGTCAAGGTCACTCACTGTGTAACTGTACAGAGTCAGTTCTTTTTCAGCAGCGTCAAGGTCACTCACTGTGTAACTGTACAGAGTCAGTGCTTTTTCAACAGGGTAAGGATCACTCACTGTGTAACTATACAGAGTCAGTGTTTATTTAGCAGGTTAAGGGTCACTCACTGTATTACTGTACAGACTCAGTGTTTATTCAGCAGGGTAAGGATCACTCACTGTGTAACTGTACAGAGTCAGTGTTTATTCAGCAGGGTAAGGGTCAGTCACTGTGTAACTGTACAGAGTCAGTGTTTATTGAGCAGTGTAAGGGTCGCTCACTGTTTAACTGTACAGAGTCCATGTTTATTCAGCAGGGTAAGGATCACTCACTGTGTAACTGTAAAGAGTCAGTGTTTATTCCGCAGGGTAAGGATCACTCACTGTGTAACTGTACAGAGTCAGTGTTTATTCAGCAGGGTAAGGATCACTCACTGTGTAACTGTACAGTCAGTGTTTATTCAGCAGGGTAAGGATCACTCCTGTGTAACTGTACAGTCAGTGTTTATTCAGGGTAAGGATCGCTCACTGTGTAACTGTACAGATTCAGTGTTTATTCAGCAGGGTACGAATCACTAACTGTAACTATAAAGAGTCAGTGTTCATTCAGCAGGTTAAGGATCTTCACTGTGTAACTGTACAGAGTCAGTGTTTATTCAGCAGGGTAAGGATCACTCACTGTGTAACTGTACAGAGTCAGTGCTTATTCAGCAGTGTAAGTGTCACTCACTGTGTAACTGTATAGAGTCAGTATTTATTCAGCAGAGTAAAGATCACTCACTGTGTAACTGTACCGAGTCAGTGTTTATTCAACAGGGTACGGATCACTCACTGTGTAACTGTACAGAGTCAGTGTTTATTCAGCAGGGTAAGGATCACTGTGTATCTGTACTGAGTCAGTGTTTTTTCAGCAGGGAAAGGGTCATTCACTGTGTAACTGTACAGAGTCAGTGCTTATTCAGCAGGGTAAGGATCACTCACTGTGTAACTGTACAGAGTCAGTGCTTATTCAGCAGGGTAAGGATCGCTTACTGTCTAATTGTACAGAGTCAGTGTTTATTCAGCAGGGTAAGGATCACTCACTGTGTAACTGTACAGAGTCAGTGTTTATTCAGCAGGGTAAGGATCACTCACTGTGTAACTGTACAGAGTCAGTGTTTATTCAGCAGGGTAAGGATCACTCAATGTGTTACTGTACAGAGTCAGTGGTTATTCAGCAGGGTAAGGATCACTCACTGTGTAACTGTACAGAGTCAGTGTTTATTCAGCAGGGTAAGGATCACTCACTGTAACTGTACAGAGTCAGTGTTCATTCAGCAGTTTAAGGATCGCTCACTGTGTCACTGTATAGAGTCAGTGTTTATTCAGCAGGGTATGCATCACTCACTGTTTAACTGTACAGAGTCAGTGCTTATTCAGCAGCGTAAGGGTCCCTCACTGTGTAACTGTACAGAGTCAGTGTTTATTCAGCAGGGTAAGGATCGCTCACTGTGTAACTGTACAGAGTCAGTGTTTCTTCAGCAGGTTAAGGATCACTGTCTAACTGTACAGAGTCAGTGGTTATTCAGCAGGGTAAGGATCACTCACTGTGTAACCGTACACAGTCAGTGTTTATTCAGCAGTGTAAGTGTCACTCTGTGTAACTGTACAGAGTCAGTGTTTATTCAGCAGAGTAAAGATCACTCACTGTGTAACTGTACAGAGTCAGTGTTTATTCAACAGGGTACGGATCACTCACTGTGTAACTGTACAGAGTCAGTGTTTATTCAGCAGGGTAAGGATCACTGTGTATCTGTACTGAGTCAGTGTTTTTTCAGCAGGGTAAGGGTCATTCACTGTGTAACTGTACAGAGTCAGTGTTTATTCAGCAGGGTGAGGATCACTCACTGTGTAACTGTACAGAGTCAGTGTTTATTCAGCAGGGTAAGGATGATTCACTGTGTAACTGTACAGAGTCAGTGTTTATTCAGCAGGGTAAGGATCGCTCACTGTGTAACTCTACATAGTCAGTGTTTATTCAGCAGGGTAAGGATCGCTCACTGTAACTGTACAGATTCATTGTTCATTCAGCAGTTTAAGGATTATCACTGTGTCACTGCATAGAGTCAGTGTTTATTCAGCAGGGTAAGCATCACTCACTGTTTAACTGTACAGAGTCAGTGCTTATTCAGCAGCGTATGGGTCCCTCACTGTGTAACTGTACAGAGTCAGTGTTTATTCAGCAGGGTAAGGGTCATTCACTGTGTAACTGTACAGAGTCAGTGCTTATTCAGCAGGGTAAGGATCACTCACTGTGTAACTGTACAGAGTCAGTGCTTATTCAGCAGGGTAAGGATCGCTTACTGTCTAATTGTACAGAGTCAGTGTTTATTCAGCAGGGTAAGGATCACTCACTGTGTAACTGTACAGAGTCAGTGTTTATTCAGCAGGGTAAGGATCACTCACTGTGTAACTGTACAGAGTGAGTGTTTATTCAGCAGGGTAAGGATCACTCACTGTGTTACTGTACAGAGTCAGTGGTTATTCAGCAGGGTAAGGATCACTCACTGTGTAACTGTACAGAGTCAGTGTTTATTCAGCAGGGTAAGGATCACTCACTGTGTAACTGTACAGAGTCTGTGTTTATTCAGGAGGGTAAGGATCACTCCCTGCGTAACAGTACAGAGTCAGTGTTTATTCAGCAGGGTAAGGATCACTGTAACTGCACAGAGTCAGTGTTTATTCAGCTGGGTAAGTATCACTGTTTAATTGTACAGAGACAGTGTTCATTCAGCTGGGAAAGGATCACTCACTGTGTAACTGTACAGATTCAGTGTTTATTCAGCAGGGTAAGGATCACTCACTGTGTAACTGTATAGAGTCAGTGTTTATTCAGCTGGGTAAGGATCACTCACTGTGTAACTGTACAGAGTCAGTGTTTATTCAGCAGGGTAAGGATCACTCACTGTGTCACTGTACAGAGTCAGTGTTTATTCAGCAGGGTAAGGATCACTCACTGTGTAACTGTAAAGAGTCAGTGTTTATTCAGCAGGGTAAGGATCACTGTGTAACTGTACAGAGTCAGTGTTTATTCAGCTGGGTAATGATCACTCACTGTGCAACTGTACAGAGTCAATGTTTATTCAGCAGGGTAAGGATCACTCACTGTGTAATTCTACAGAGTCAGTGTTTATTCAGCAGGGTAAGGATCACTCACTGTGTAACTGTACAGAGTCAGTGTTTATTCAGCAGGGTAAGGATCACTCACTGTGTAACTGTACAGAGTCAGTGTTTATTCAGCAGGGTAAGGATCACTGTAACTGCACAGAGTCAGTGTTTATTCAGCTGGGTAAGGATCACTGTTTAATTGTACAGAGACAGTGTTCATTCAGCTGGGTAAGGATCACTCACTGTGTAACTGTACAGAGTCAGTGTTTATTCAGCAGGGTAAGGATCACTCACTGTGTAACTGTACAGATTCAGTGTTTTTTCAGAAGGGTAAGAGTTACTCACTGTGTAACTGTATAGAGTCAGTGTTTATTCAGCTGGGTAAGGATCACTCACTGTGTAACTCTACATAGTCAGTGTTTATTCAGCAGGGTAAGGATCACTCACTGTAACTGTACAGAGTCAGTGTTCATTCAGCAGTTTAAGGATCGCTCACTGTGTCACTGTATAGAGTCAGTGTTTATTCAGCAGGGTAAGCATCACTCACTGTTTAACTGTACAGAGTCAGTGCTTATTCAGCAGGGTAAGGATCGCTCACTGTGTAACTGTACAGAGTCAGTGTTTCTTCAGCAGGTTAAGGATCACTGACTAACTGTACAGAGTCAGTGTTCATTCAGCAGGGTAAGGATCACTCACTGTGTAACTGTACAGAGTCAGTGTTTATTCAGCAGGGTAAGGATCGCTCACTGTGTAACTGTGCAGAGTCAGTGTTTATTCAGCAGGGTAAGGATCACTCACTGTGTAACTGTACAGAGTCAGTGTTTATTCAGCAGGGTAAGGATCACTCACTGTGTAACTGTACAGAGTCAGTGTTTATTCAGCAGGGTAAGGATCACTGTAACTGCACAGAGTCAGTGTTTATTCAGCTGGGTAAGGATCACTGTTTAATTGTACAGAGACAGTGTTCATTCAGCTGGGTAAGGATCACTCACTGTGTAACTGTACAGAGTCAGTGTTTATTCAGCAGGGTAAGGATCACTCACTGTGTAACTGTACAGATTCAGTGTTTATTCAGCAGGGTAAGGATCACTCACTGTGTAACTGTATAGAGTCAGTGTTTATTCAGCTGGGTAAGGATCACTCACTGTGTAACTCTACATAGTCAGTGTTTATTCAGCAGGGTAAGGATCACTCACTGTAACTGTACAGAGTCAGTGTTCATTCAGCAGTTTAAGGATCGCTCACTGTGTCACTGTATAGAGTCAGTGTTTATTCAGCAGGGTAAGCATCACTCACTGTTTAACTGTACAGAGTCAGTGCTTATTCAGCAGGGTAAGGATCGCTCACTGTGTAACTGTACAGAGTCAGTGTTTCTTCAGCAGGTTAAGGATCACTGACTAACTGTACAGAGTCAGTGTTCATTCAGCAGGGTAAGGATCACTCACTGTGTAACTGTACAGAGTCAGTGTTTATTCAGCAGGGTAAGGATCGCTCACTGTGTAACTGTGCAGAGTCAGTGTTTATTCAGCAGGGTAAGGATCACTCACTGTGTAACTGTACAGAGTCAGTGTTTATTCAGCAGGGTAAGGATCACTCACTGTGTAACTGTACAGAGTCAGTGTTTATTCAGCAGGGTAAGGATCACTGTAACTGCACAGAGTCAGTGTTTATTCAGCTGGGTAAGGATCACTGTTTAATTGTACAGAGACAGTGTTCATTCAGCTGGGTAAGGATCACTCACTGTGTAACTGTACAGAGTCAGTGTTTATTCAGCAGGGTAAGGATCACTCACTGTGTAACTGTACAGATTCAGTGTTTATTCAGCAGGTTAAGGATCACTCACTGTGTAACTGTATAGAGTCAGTGTTTATTCAGCAGGGTAAGGATCACTCACTGTGTAACTCTACATAGTCAGTGTTTATTCAGCAGGGTAAGGATCACTCACTGTAACTGTACAGAGTCAGTGTTCATTCAGCAGTTTAAGGATCGCTCACTGTGTCACTGTATAGAGTCAGTGTTTATTCAGCAGGGTAAGCATCACTCACTGTTTAACTGTACAGAGTCAGTGCTTATTCAGCAGCGTAAGGGTTCCTCACTGTGTAACTGTACAGAGTCAGTGTTTATTCAGCAGGGTAAGGATCGCTCACTGTGTAACTGTACAGAGTCAGTGTTTCTTCAGCAGGTTAAGGATCACTGTCTAACTGTACAGAGTCAGTGTTCATTCAGCAGGGTATTATCACTCACTGTGTAACTGTACAGAGTCAGTGTTTATTCAGCAGGGTAAGGGTCATTCACTGTTTAACTGTACAGAGTCAGTGTTTATTCAGCAGTGTAAGGATCACTCACTGTGTAACTGTACAGAGTCAGTGCTTATTCAGCAGGGTAAGGATCGCTCACTGTCTAACTGTACAGAGTCAGTGGTTATTCAGCAGGGTAAGGATCACTCACTGTGTAACCGTACACAGTCAGTGTTTATTCAGCAGTGTAAGTGTCACTCTGTGTAACTGTACAGAGTCAGTGTTTATTCAGCAGAATAAAGATCACTCACTGTGTAACTGTACAGAGTCAGTGTTTATTCAACAGGGTACGGATCACTCACTGTGTAACTGTACAGAGTCAGTGTTTATTCAGCAGGGTAAGGATCACTGTGTATCTGTACTGAGTCAGTGTTTTTTCAGCAGGGTAAGGGTCATTCACTGTGTAACTGTACAGAGTCAGTGTTTATTCAGCAGGGTGAGGATCACTCACTGTGTAACTGTACAGAGTCAGTGTTTATTCAGCAGGGTAAGGATGACTCACTGTGTAACTGTACAGAGTCAGTGTTTATTCAGCAGGGTAAGGATCGCTCACTGTGTAACTCTACATAGTCAGTGTTTATTCAGCAGGGTAAGGATCACTCACTGTAACTGTACAGATTCATTGTTCATTCAGCAGTTTAAGGATTATCACTGTGTCACTGTATAGAGTCAGTGTTTATTCAGCAGGGAAAGCATCACTCACTGTTTAACTGTACAGAGTCAGTGCTTATTCAGCAGCGTATGGGTCCCTCACTGTGTAACTGTACAGAGTCAGTGTTTATTCAGCAGGGTAAGGGTCATTCACTGTGTAACTGTACAGAGTCAGTGCTTATTCAGCAGGGTAAGGATCACTCACTGTGTAACTGTACAGAGTCAGTGCTTATTCAGCAGGGTAAGGATCGCTTACTGTCTAATTGTACAGAGTCAGTGTTTATTCAGCAGGGTAAGGATCACTCACTGTGTAACTGTACAGAGTCAGTGTTTATTCAGCAGGGTAAGGATCACTCACTGTGTAACTGTACAGAGTGAGTGTTTATTCGGCAGGGTAAGGATCACTCACTGTGTTACTGTACAGAGTCAGTGGTTATTCAGCAGGGTAAGGATCACTCACTGTGTAACTGTACAGAGTCAGTGTTTATTCAGCAGGGTAAGGATCACTCACTGTGTAACTGTACAGAGTCAGTGTTTATTCAGCAGGGTAAGGATCACTGTAACTGCACAGAGTCAGTGTTTATTCAGCTGGGTAAGGATCACTGTTTAATTGTACAGAGACAGTGTTTATTTATCAGAGTAAAGATCACTCACTGTGTAACTGTACAGAGTCAGTGTTTGTTCCGCAGGGTAAGGATCACTCACTGTGTAACTGTACAGAGTCTGTGTTTATTCAGGAGGGTAAGGATCACTCCCTGCGTAACAGTACAGAGTCAGTTTTTATTCAGCAGGGTAAGGATCACTGTAACTGCACAGAGTCAGTGTTTATTCAGCTGGGTAAGTATCACTGTTTAATTGTACAGAGACAGTGTTCATTCAGCTGGGTAAGGATCACTCACTGTGTAACTGTACAGATTCAGTGTTTATTCAGCAGGGTAAGGATCGCTCACTGTGTAACTGTACAGAGTCAGTGTTTATTCAGCTGGGTAAGGATCACTCACTGTGTAACTGTACAGAGTCAGTGTTTATTCAGCAGGGTAAGGATCACTCACTGTGTCACTGTACAGAGTCAGTGTTTATTCAGCTGGGTAAGGATCACTCACTGTGTAACTGTACAGAGTCAATGTTTATTCAGCAGGGTAAGGATCACTCACTGTGTAACTGTACAGAGTCAGTCTTTATTCAGCAGGGTAAGGATCACTCACTGTGTAACTGTAAAGAGTCAGTGTTTATTCAGCAGGGTAAGGATCACTGTGTAACTGTACAGAGTCAGTGTTTATTCAGCTGGGTAATGATCACTCACTGTGCAACTGTACAGAGTCAATGTTTATTCAGCAGGGTAAGGATCGCTCATTGTGTAAGTGTACAGAGTCAGTGTTTATTCAGCAGGGTAAGGATCACTCACTGTGTAACTGTACAGAGTCAGTGTTTATTCAGCAGGGTAAGGATCACTCACTGTGTAATTCTACAGAGTCAGTGTTTATTCAGCTGGGTAAGGATCATTCACTGTGTAACTGTACAGAGTCAGTGTTTATTCAGCAGGGTAAGGATCACTCACTGTGTAATTCTACAGAGTCAGTGTTTATTCAGCAGAGTAAAGATCACTCACTGTGTAACTGTACAGAGTCAATGTTTATTCAGCAGGGTAAGGATCACTCACTGTTTAACTGTACAGAGTCTGTGTTTATTCAGCTGGGTAAGGATCACTTACTGAGTTACTGTGCAGAGTCAGTGTTTATTCAGCAGGGTAAGGATCACTCACTGTGTAACTGTACAGAGGCAGTGTTTATTCAGCAGGGTAAGGATCACTCACTGTGTAACTGTACAGAGTCAGTGTTTATTCAGCAGGGTAAGGATCACTCACTGTGTAATTCTACAGAGTCAGTGTTTATTCAGCAGAGTAAAGATCACTCACTGTGTAACTGTACAGAGTCAGTGTTTATTCAGCTGGGTAAGGATCACTCACTGTGTAACTGTACAGAGTCAGTGTTTATTCAGCAGGGTAATGGTCACTCACTGTGTAACTGTACAGAGTCAGTGTTTATTCAGCAGGGTAACGGTCACTCACTGTGTAACTGTACAGAGTCAGTGTTTATTCAGCAGGGTAAGGATCACTCACTGTGTAACTACAGAGTCAGTGTTTATTCAGCAGAGTAAAGATCACTCACTGTGTAACTGTACAGAGTCAGTGCTTATTCAACAGAGTAAGGGTTATTCCCCGTGTAACTGTATGGAGTGTGAATAATCTGTGGAGTGGTGAGTGACTCCCTACCCCCACCCCGTATTATCCAGTGCTTATTCAGCAGGGTAAGGATCACTCACTGTGTAACTGTACAGAGTCAATATTTATTCAGCAGGGTAAGGATCACTCACTGTGTAACTGTACAGAGTCAGTGTTTATTCAGCAGGGTAAGGATCACTCACTGTGTAACTGTACAGAGTCAGTGTTTATTCAGCAGGGTAAGGATCGCTCACTGTGTAACTGTACAGAGTCAGTGTTTATTCAGCAGGGTAAGGGTCACTCACTGTGTAACTGTACAGAGTCAGTGTTTATTCAGCAGGGTAAGGGTTATTCCCCGTGTAACTGTACAGAGTCAGTGTTTATTCAGCAGGGTAAGGATCGCTCACTGTGTAACTGTACAGAGTCAGTGTTTATTCAGCAGGGTAAGGGTCACTCACTGTGTAACTGTACAGAGTCAGTGTTTATTCAGCAGGGTAAGGGTTATTCCCCGTGTAACTGTATGGAGTGTGAATAATCTGTGGAGTGGTGAGTGACTCCCCACCCCCACCCCCTCAAACTATCCAACCAGCCCTGCTGTTGTGTTTAAAGGAATGCTATTGATGGGATTCCTGAATTATTAAAATCTTCGCTCCGAGTGCTGTGCCAATGAATGGGAGAGCGGACAAAAGCAGCGGATTAATCAGTCAAGTTTAGACAATGGCCTCTCCTAATTAAACCTGGACTGTGAGGCTGCATGAAACGGGTAGGTTGGGAGGCAGTGGGGCTGCAGAGAACGGGGTGGGGGCAGGGGGTTGTGCGTCAGGGTACAGAACGCTTACAGGGGGATTATAACCATCCCAAGCAGGAACCCAAAGGGGGACTGACACC
>NW_024470584.1:260574-293074 GCF_017639515.1 Carcharodon carcharias
TACTGACCCCCCGACATTGCAGCTACTCCCTCATACTGACCCTCCGACAGTGCAGCACTCCCTCAGTACTGACCCTCCGACAGTGCAGCAATCCCTCATACTGACCCTCCACAGTGCGGCAACTCCCCTCATACTGACCCCTCTGACAGTGCGGCACTCCCTCGTACTGACCCTCCGACAGTGCAGCACTCCCTCAGTACTGACCCTCCGACAGTGCAGCACTCCCTCAGTACTGACCCTCCGACAGTGCAGCACTCCCTCAGTACTGACCCTCTGACAGTGCAGCTCTCCCTCAGTAATGACCCTCTGACAGTGCAGCACTCCCTCAGTACTGACACCCCGACAGTGCAGCACTCCCTCAGTACTGACCCTCCGACAGTGCAGCACTCCCTCAGTACTGACCCTCCGACAGTGCAGCACTCCCTCAGTACTGACCCTCTGACAGTGCAGCACTCCCTCAGTACTGACCCTCCGACAGTGCAGCACTCCCTCAGTACTGACCCTCCGACAGTGCAGCACTCCCTCAGTACTGACCCTCCGACAGTGCAGCACTCCCTCAGTACTGACCCTCCGACAGTGCAGCACTCCCTCAGTACTGACCCTCCGACAGTGCAGCACTCCCTCAGAACTGACCCTCTGACAGTGCAGCACTCCCTCAGTACTGACCCTCCGACAGTGCAGCACTCCCTCAGTACTGACCCTCCGACAGTGCAGCACTCCCTCAGTACTGACCCTCCGACAGTGCGGCACTCCCTCAGTACTGACCCTCCACAGTGCGCACTCCCTCAGTACTGACCCTCCGACAGTGCAGCACTCCCTCAGTACTGACCCTCCGACAGTGCAGCACTCCCTCAGTACTGACCCTCTGACAGTGCAGCACTCCCTCAGTACTGACCCTCCGACAGTGCAGCACTCCCTCAGTACTGACCCTCCGACAGTGCAGCACTCCCTCAGTACTGACCCTCCGACAGTGCAGCACTCCCTCAGTACTGACCCTCCGACAGTGCGGCACTCCCTCAGTACTGACCCTCCGACAGTGCGGCACTCCCTCAGTACTGACCCTCCGACAGTGCGGCACTCCCTCAGTACTGACCCTCTGACAGTGCAGCACTCCCTCAGTACTGACCCTCCGACAGTGCAGCACTCCCTCAGTACTGACCCTCCGACAGTGCAGCACTCCCTCAGTACTGACCCTCTGACAGTGCAGCACTCCCTCAGTACTGACCCTCCGACAGTGCAGCACTCCCTCAGTACTGACCCTCTGACAGTGCAGCACTCCCTCAGTACTGACCCTCTGACAGTGCAGCACTCCTCCTCACATCGAGACTCCGACAGTGCAGTGCTCCCTCAGTACTGACCCACCGACAGTTCAGCACTCCCTCAGTACTGACCCTCCGACAGTGCAGCACATCCCCAGTACTGACCCTCCGACAGTGCAGCAGTCCCTCAGTACTGACCCTCCGACAGTGCAGCACTCCCTCAGTACTGACCCTCTGACAGTGCAGCACTCCCTCAGTACTGACCCTCCGACAGTGCAGCACTCCTCAGTACTGACCCTCCGACAGTGCAGCACTCCCTCAGTACTGACCCTCCGACAGTGCAGCACTCCCTCAGTACTGACCCTCCGACAGTGCAGCACTCCCTCAGTACTGACCCTCCGACAGTGCAGCACTCCCTCAGTACTGACCCTCCGACAGTGCAGCACTCCCTCAGTACTGACCCTCCGACAGTGCAGCACTCCCTCAGTACTGACCCTCTGACAGTGCAGCACTCCCTCAGTACTGACCCTCCGACAGTGCAGCACTCCCTCAGTACTGACCCTCCGACAGTGCAGCACTCCCTCAGTACTGACCCTCCGACAGTGCAGCACTCCCTCAGTACTGACCCTCCGACAGTGCAGCACTCCCTCAGTACTGACCCTCCAACAGTGCAGCACTCCCTCAGTACTGACCCGACAGCGCAGCATTCCCTCAGTACTGACCCTCTGACAGTGCAGCACTCCCTCACAACTGACCCTCCGACAGTGCAGCACTCCCTCAAAACTGACCCTCTGACAGTGCAGCACTCCCTCAGTACTGACCCTCCGACAGTGCAGCACTCCCTCAGTACTGACCCTCTGACAGTGTCGCACTCCCTCAGCACTGACCCTCCGACAGTGCAGCACTCCCTCAGTACTGACCCTCCGACAGTGCAGCACTCCCTCAGTACTGACCCTCCGACAGTGCGCACTCCCTCAGTACTGACCCTCCGACAGTGCAGCACTCCCTCAGTACTGACCCTCCGACAGTGCAGCACTCCCTCAGTACTGACCCTCCGACAGTGCAGCACTCCCTCAGTACTGACCCTCTGACAGTGCAGCACTCCCTCAGTACTGACCCTCCGACAGTGCAGCACTCCCTCAGTACTGACCCTCTGACAGTGCAGCACTCCCTCAGTACTGACCCTCCGACAGTGCAGCACTCCCTCAGTACTGACCCTCCGACAGTGCAGCACTCCCTCACACTGACCCTCCGACAGTGCAGCACTCCCTCAGTACTGACCCTCCGACAGTGCAGCACTCCCTCAGTACTGACCCTCTGACAGTGCAGCACTCCCTCAGTACTGACCCTCTGACAGTGCAGCACTCCCTCAGTACTGACCCTCCGACAGTGCAGCACTCCCTCAGTACTGACCCTCCGACAGTGCAGCACTCCCTCAGTACTGACCCTCCGACAGTGCAGCACTCCCTCAGTACTGACCCTCCGACAGTGCAGCACTCCCTCAGTACTGACCCTCCGACAGTGCAGCACTCCCTCAGTACTGACCCTCTGACAGTGCAGCACTCCCTCAGTACTGACCCTCCGACAGTGCAGCACTCCCTCAGTACTGACCCTCCGACAGTGCAGCATTCCCTCAGTACTGACCCTCCGACAGTGCAGCACTCCCTCAGTACTGACCCTCTGACAGTGCAGCACTCCCTCAGTACTGACCCTCCGACAGTGCAGCACTCCCTCAGTACTGACCCTCCGACAGTGCAGCACTCCCTCAGTACTGACCCTCCGACAGTGCAGCACTCCCTCAGTACTGACCCTCCGACAGTGCAGCACTCCTCAGTACTGACCCTCCGACAGTGCAGCACTCCCTCAGTACTGACCCTCCGACAGTGCAGCACTCCCTCAGTACTGACCCTCCGACAGTGCAGCACTCGCTCAGTACTGACCCTCCGACAGTGCAGCACTCCCTCAGTACTGACCCTCCGACAGTGCAGCACTCCCTCAGTACTGACCCTTTGACAGTGCAGCACTCCCTCAGTACTGACCCTCCAACAGTGCAGCACTCCCTCAGTACTGACCCTCCGACAGTGCAGCACTCCCTCAGTACTGACCCTCCGACAGTGCAGCACTCCCTCAGTACTGACCCTCTGACAGTGCGCACTCCCTCAGTACTGACCCTCCGACAGTGCAGCACTCCCTCAGTACTGACCCTCCGACAGTGCAGCACTCCCTCAGTACTGACCCTCTGACAGTGCAGCACTCCCTCAGTACTGACCCTCCGACAGTGCAGCACTCCCTCAGTACTGACCCTCCGACAGTGCAGCACTCCCTCAGTACTGACCCTCCGACAGTGCAGCACTCCCTCAGTACTGACCCTCCGACAGTGCAGCACTCCCTCAGTACTGACCCTCCGACAGTGCAGCACTCCCTCAGTACTGACCCTCCGACAGTGCAGCACTCCCTCAGTACTGACCCTCCGACAGTGCAGCACTCCCTCAGTACTGACCCTCCGACAGTGCAGCACTCCCTCAGTACTGACCCTCCGACAGTGCAGCACTCCCTCAGTACTGACCCTCTGACAGTGCAGCACTCCCTCAGTACTGACCCTCTGACAGTGCAGCACTCCCTCAGTACTGACCCTCCCACAGTGCAGCACTCCCTCAGTACTGAACATCCAACAGTGCAGCACTCCCTCAGTACTGACCCTCCGACAGTGCAGCACTCCCTCAGTACTGACCCTCCGACAGTGCAGCACTCCCTCAGTACTGACCCTCCGACAGTGCAGCATCCCTCAGTACTGACCCTCCGACAGTGCAGCACTCCCTCAGTACTGACCCTCCGACAGTGCAGCACTCCCTCAGTACTGACCCTCCGACAGTGCAGCACTCCCTCAGTACTGACCCTCCGACAGTGCAGCACTCCCTCAGTACTGACCCTACAGTGCAGCACTCCCTCAGTACTGACCCCCCGACAGTGCAGCACTCCCTCAGTACTGACCCCCGACAGTGCAGCACTCCCTCAGTACTGACCCTCCGACAGTGCAGCACTCCCTCAGTACTGACCCTCTGACAGTGCAGCACTCCCTCAGTACTGACCCCCTGACAGTGCAGCACTCCCTCAGTACTGACCCTCCGACAGTGCAGCACTCCCTCAGTACTGACCCTCCGACAGTGCGGCACTCCCTCAGTACTGACCCTCCGACAGTGCAGCACTCCCTCAGTACTGACCCTCTGACAGTGCAGCGCTCCCTCAGTACTGACCCTCCGACAGTGCAGCACTCCCTCAGTACTGACCCTCCGACAGTGCAGCACTCCCTCAGTACTGACCCTCCGACAGTGCAGCACTCCCTCAGTACTGACCCCCCGACAGTGCAGCACTCCCTCAGTACTGACCCTCCGACAGTGCAGCACTCCCTCAGTACTGACCCTCCGACAGTGCAGCACTCCCTCAGTACTGACCCTCCGACAGTGCAGCACTCCCTCAGTACTGACCCTCCGACAGTGCAGCACTCCCTCAGTACTGACCCTCCGACAGTGCAGCACTCCCTCAGTACTGACCCTCCGACAGTGCAGCACTCCCTCAGTACTGACCCTCCGAAAGGGTAACAATCCCTCAGGACTGACCCTCCGACAGTGCAGCTTTCCCTCAGTACTGACCCCCCAACAGTGCAGCAAAACCTCAGTACTGTCCCTCCGACAGTGCAGCACTCCCTCAGTACTGAACCCCGACAGTGCAGCACTCCCTCAGACTGACCCTCCGACATTGCAGCACTCCCTCAGTACTGACCCTCCGACAGTGCAGCACTCCATCAATTCTCACCCTCTGACAGTGCAGAACTGCCTCAGTACTGACCCACAGACAGTGCAGCACATCCCCAGTACTGACCCTCCGACAGTGCAGCACTCCCTCAGTACTGACCCTCTGACAGTGCAGCACTCCCTCAGTACTGACCTCCGACAGTGCAGCACTCCCTCAGTACTGACCCTCCGACAGTGCAGCTCTCCTGCAGTACAGACCCTCTGACACTGCTGCACTCCCTCAGTACTGACCCTCCGACAGTGCAGCACTCCCTCAGTACTGACCCTCTGACAGTGCTGCACTCCCTCAGCACTGACCTCCGACAGTGCGCACTCCCTCAGTACTGACCCTCTGACAGTGCAGCACTCCCTCAGTACTGACCCTCCGACAGTGCAGCACACCCTCAGCACTGACCCTCCGACAGTGCGGCACTCCCTCAGTACTGACCCTCCCACAGTGCGGCACTCTCCCTCAGTACTGACCCTCCGACAGTGCGGCACTCCCTCAGTACTGACCCTCCGACAGTGCAGCACTCCCTCAGTACTGACCCTCCGACAGTGCAGCACTCCCTCGTCACTGACCCTCCGACAGTGCAGCACTCCCTCAGTACTGACCCTCCGACAGTGCAGCCCTCCCTCAGTACTGACCCTCCGACAGTGCAGCACTCCCTCAGTACTGACCCTCCGACAGTGCAGCACTCCCTCAGTACTGACCCTCCGACAGTGCAGCACTCCCTCAGTACTGACCCTCCCACAGTGCGGCACTCCCTCAGTACTGACCCTCCGACAGTGCAGCACTCCCTCAGTACTGACCCTCTGACTGTGCAGCACTCCGTCAGTACTGACCATCCCACCGTGCTGCACTCCCTCAGTACTGACCCTCTGACAGTGCAGCACTCCCTCAGAACTGACCCTCTGACAGTGCAGCACTCCCTCAGTACTGACCCTCCGACAGTGCAGCACTCCCTCAGTACTGACCCACCGACCGACTCTCCGACAGTGCAGCACTCTCCCTCAGTACTGACCCTCCGACAGTGCGCGCTCCCTCAACACTGACCCTCCGACAGTGCAGCACTCCCTCAGTACTGACCCTCTGACAGTGCAGCACTCCCTCAGTACTGACCCTCCGACAGTGCAGCACTCCCTCAGTACTGACCCTCCGACAGTGCAGCACTCCCTCAGTACTGACCCTCTCACAGTGCAGCACTCCCTCAGTACTGACCCTCCGACAGTGCAGCACTCCTCAGTACTGACCCTCTGACAGTGCAGCACTCCCTCAGTACTGACCCTCCGACAGTGCAGCACTCCCTCAGTACTGACCCTCCGACAGTGCAGCACTCCCTCAGTACTGACCCTCGACAGTGCTGCATTCACTCAGTACTGACCCTCCGACAGTGCAGCACTCCCTCAGTACTGACCCTCCGACAGTGCAGCACTCCCTCAGTACTGACCCTCCGACAGTGCAGCACTCCCTCAGTACTGACCCTCCGACAGTGCAGCACTCCCTCAGTACTGACCCTCCGACAGTGCAGCACTCCCTCAGTACTGACCCTCTGACAGTGCAGCACTCCCTCAGTACTGACCCTCCGACAGTGCAGCACTCCCTCAGTACTGACCCTCTGACAGTGCAGCACTCCCTCAGTACTGACCCTCCGACAGTGCAGCACTCCCTCAGTACTGACCCTCCGACAGTGCAGCACTCCCTCAGTACTGAAACTCCAACAGTGCAGCACTCTCTCAGTACTGACACTCCGACAGTGCAGCACTCCCTCAGTACTGACCGTCAGACAGTGCAGCACTCACTCAGTACTGATCCTCCGACATTGCAGCACTCCCTCAGTACTGACCGTCTGACAGTGCAGCACTCCCTCAGTACTGACCCTCCGACAGTGCAGCACTCCCTCAGTATACTGACCCTCCGACAGTGCAGCACTCCCTCAGTACTGACCCTCCGACAGTGCAGCACTCCCTCAGTACTGACCCTCCGACAGTGCAGCACTCCCTCAGTACTGACCCTCTGACAGTGCAGCACTCCCTCAGTACTGACCCTCCGACAGTGCAGCACTCCCTCAGTACTGACCCTCCGACAGTGCAGCACTCCCTCAGTACTGACCCTCTGACAGTGCAGCACTCCCTCAGTACTGACCCCCGACAGTGCAGCACTCCCTCAGTACTGACCCTCCGACAGTGCAGCACTCCCTCAGTACTGACCCTCCGACAGTGCAGCACTCCTTCAGTACTGACCCTCCGACAGTGCAGCACTCCCTCAGTACTGATCCTCTGAAAGTGCAGCGCTCCCGCACTACTGACTCTCCGACAGTGCAGCACTCCCTCAGTACTGACCCTCCGACAGTGCAGCACTCCCTCAGTACTGACCCTCCGACAGTGCAGCTCTCCCTCAGTACTGACCCTCTGACAGTGTCGCACTCCCTCAGCACCGACCCTCCGACAGTGCAGCTCTCCCTCAAAACTGACCCTCTGACAGTGCAGCACTCCCTCAGTACTGACCCTCCGACAGTGCAGCTCTCCCTCAGTACTGACCCTCCGACAGTGCAGCTCTCCCTCAGTACTGACCCTCTGACAGTGTCGCACTCCCTCAGCACCGACCCTCCGACAGTGCAGCACTCCATCAGTACTGACCCTCCGACAGTGCAGCTCTCCCTCAGTACTGACCCTCTGACAGTGTCGTACTCCCTCAGCACCAACCCTCCGACAGTGCAGCACTCCCTCAGTACTGACCCTCCGACTGTGCAGCACCCCTTCAGTACTGACCCTCTGACAGTGCAGCACTCCCTCAGCATCGAGCCTCCGAGAGTGCGGCACTCCCTCAGTACTGACCCTCTGACACTGCAGCACTACCTCAGTACTGACCCCCCGACAGTGCAGCACTCCCTCAGTACTGACCCTCTCACAGTGCAGCACTCCCTCAGTACTGACCCTCCGACAGTGCAGCACTCCCACAGTACTGACCCTCCGACAGTGCGGCACTCCCTCAGTACTGACCCTCCCATAGTGCGGCACTCCCTCAGTACTGACCCTCCGACAGTGCGGCACTCCCTCAGTACTGACCCTCTGACAGTGCAGCACTCCCTCAGTACTGACCCTCCGACAGTGCAGCACTACCTCAGCACTGACCCTCCGACAGTTCAGCACTCCCTCAACACTGACCGTCCGACAGTGCAGCCCTACCTCAGTACTGACCCCTCGACAGTGCAGCACTCCCTCAGTACTGACCCTCCGACAGTGCAGCACTCCCTCAGTACGGACCCTCCGACAGTGCGGCACTCCCTCAGTACTGACCCTCCCATAGTGCGGCACTCCCTCAGTACTGACCCTCCGACAGCTGCGCACTCCTCAGTACTGACCATCTGACAGTGCAGCACTCCCTCAGTACTGACCCTCCGACAGTGCAGCACTCCCTCAGCACTGACCCTCCGACAGTGCAGCACTCCCTCAGTACTGACCCTCCGACAGTGCAGCTCTCCCTCAGTACTGACCCTCTGACAGTGCAGCACTCCCTCAGTACTGACCCTCCGACAGTGCAGCACTCCTCAGCACTGACCCTCCTAGTGCAGCACTCCCTCAGTACTGACCCTCCGAAAGTGCAGCACTCCCTCAGTACTGACCCTCCGACAGTGCAGCACTCCCTCATCACTGACCCTCCGACAGTGCAACTCTCCCTCAGTACTGACCCTCTGACAGTGCAGCACTCCCTCAGTACTGACCCTCTGACAGTGCAGCACTCCCTCAGCATCGAGCCTCCGACAGTGCAGCACTCCCTCAGTACTGACCCTCCGACAGTGCAGCACTACCTCAGTACTGACCCCCCGACAGTGCAGCACACCCTCAGTAGTTCTCCCCCGACAGTGCAGCACTCCCTCAGTACTGACCCTCTGACAGTGCAGCACTCCTCAGTACTGACCGTCCGACAGTGCAGCACTCCCTCAGTACTGACCCTCCGACAGTGCAGCTCTCCCTCAGTACTTACCCTCTGACAGTGCAGCAATCCCTCATTAGTGACCCTCCTACAGTGCAGCAGTCCCTCAGTACGGACCCTCCGACAGTGCAGCTCTCCCTCAGTACTGACCCTCTGACAGTGTCGCACTCCCTCAGCACCGACCCTCCGACTGTGCAGCTCTCCCTCAAACTGACCCTCTGACAGTGCAGCACTCCCTCAGTACTGATCCTCCGACAGTGCAGCTCTCCCTCAGTACTGACCCTCCCACAGTGCATCTCTCCCTCAGTACTGACCCTCTGACTGTGTCGCACTCCCTCAGCACCGACCCTCCGACAGTGCAGCACTCACTCAGTACTGACACTCTGACAGTGCAGCAATCACTCAGTACTGACCCTCCGACAGTGCAGCACTCCCTCAGTACTGACCCTCTGACAGTGCAGCACTCCCTCAGTATTGACGCTCCGACAGTGCAGCACTCACTCAGTACTGACCCTTTGACAGTGCAGCACTCCCTCAGTACTGACCCTCTGACAGTGCAGCAATCCCTCAGTACTGACCCTCCGACAGTGCAGCACTCCCTCAGTACTGACCCTCCGACAGTGCGGCACTCCCTCAGTACTGACCCTCCGACAGTGCAGCACTCCCTCAGCACCGACCCTCCGACAGTGCAGCGCTCCCTCAGTACTGACCCTCCGACAGTGTAGCACTCCCTCAGGACTGACCCTCTGACAGTGCAGCACTCCCTCAGCATCGAGCCTCCGACAGTGCAGCACTACCTCAGTACTGACCCCCCGACAGTGCAGCACTCCCTCAGTACTGACCCTCCGACAGTGCAGCACTCCCTCAGTACTGACCCTCCGACAGTGCAGCACTCCCTCAGTACTGACCCTCTGACAGTGCAGCACTACCTCAGTACTGACCCTCCGACAGTGCAGCACTCCCTCAGTACTGAACCTCCGACAGTGCAGCACTCCCTCAGTACTGACCCTCTGACAGTGCAGCACTACCTCAGTACTGACCCTCCGACAGTGCAGCACTCCCTCAGTACTGACCCTCCGACAGTGCAGCACTCCCTCAGTACTGACCCTCCGACAGTGCAGCACTCCCTCAGTACTGACCCTCCGACAGTGCAGCACTCCCTCAGTACTGACCCTCCGACAGTGCAGCACTCCCTCAGTACTGACCCTCCGACAGTGCAGCACTCCCTCAGTACTGACCCTCCGACAGTGCAGCACTCCCTCAGTACTGACCCTCCGACAGTGCAGCACTCCCTCAGTACTGACCCTCTGACAGTGCAGCACTCCCTCAGCACTGACCCTCCGACAGTGCAGCACTCCCTCAGTACTGACCCTCTGACAGTGCAGCACTCCCTCAGTACTGACCCTCCGACAGTGCAGCACTCCCTCAGTACTGACCCTCCGACAGTGCAGCACTCCCTCAGTACTGACCCTCTGACAGTGCAGCACTCCCTCAGTACTGACCCTCCGACAGTGCAGCACTCCCTCAGTACTGACCCTCCGACAGTGCAGCACTCCCTCAGTACTGACCCTCTGACAGTGCAGCACTCCCTCAGTACTGACCCTCCGACAGTGCAGCACTCCCTCAGTACTGACCCTCCGACAGTGCAGCACTCCCTCAGTACTGACCCTCTGACAGTGCAGCACTCCCTCAGTACTGACCCTCCGACAGTGCAGCACTCCCTCAGTACTGACCCTCCGACAGTGCAGCACTCCCTCAGTACTGACCCTCCGACAGTGCAGCACTCCCTCAGTACTGACCCTCCGACAGTGCAGCACTCCCTCAGTACTGACCCTCCGACAGTGCAGCACTCCCTCAGTACTGACCCTCCGACAGTGCAGCACTCCCTCAGTACTGTCCCTCCGACTGTGCAGCACTTCCTCAGTACTGACCCTCCGACAGTGCGGCACTCCCTCAGTACTGACCCTCCCATAGTGCGGCACTCCCTCACTACTGACCCTCTGACAGTGCGGCACTCCCTCAGTACTGACCCTCTGACAGTGCAGCACTCCCTCAGTACTGACCCTCCGACAGTGCAGCACTACCTCAGCACTGACCCTCCGACAGTGCAGCACTCCCTCAACACTGACCCTCCGACAGTGCAGCCCTACCTCAGTACTGACCCCCCGACAGTGCAGCACTCCCTCAGTACTGACCCTCCGACAGTGCAGCACTCCCTCAGTACGGACCCTCCGACAGTGCAGCACTCCCTCAGTACTGACCCTCCCATAGTGCGGCACTCCCTCAGTACTGACCCTCCGACAGTGCGGCACTCCTTCAGTACTGACCATCTGACAGTGCAGCACTCCCTCAGTACTGACCCTCCGACAGTGCGGCACTCCCTCAGTACCTACCCTCTGATAGTGTCGCACTCCCTCAGCACTGACCCTCTGACAGTGCAGCACCATCTCAGTACTGACCCCCCGACAGTGCAGCACTCCCTCAGTACTGACCCTCCGACAGTGCAGCACTCCCTCAGTACGGACCCTCCGACAGGGCGGCACTCCCTCAGTACTGACCCTCCCATAGTGCGGCACTCCCTCAGTACTGACCCTCCGACAGTGCGGCACTCCCTCAGTACTGACCGTCTGACAGTGCAGCACTCCCTCAGTACTGACCTTCCGACAGTGCAGCACTCCCTCAGCACTGACCCTCCGACCGTGCAGCACTCCCTCAACACTGACCCTCCGACAGTGCAGCTCTCCCTCAGTACTGACCCTCTGACAGTGCAGCACTCCCTCAGTACTGACCCTCCAACAGTGCAGCACTCCCTCAGAACTGACCCTCCGACAGTGCAGCACCCCCTCAGTACTGACCCTCTCACAGTGCAGCACTCCCTCAGCATCGAGCCTCCGAGAGTGCAGCTCTCCCTCAGTACTGACCCTCTGACAGTGCAGCACTCCCTCAGTACTGAGCCTCCTACAGTGCAGAAATCCCTCAGTACTGACCCTCCGACAGTGCAGCACTCACTCAGTACTGACCCTTTGACAGTGCAGCACTCCCTCAGTACTGACCCTCCGACAGTGCAGCACTCCCTCAGCACCGACCCTCCGACAGTGCAGCACTCCCTCAGTACTGACCCTCCGACAGTGCAGCACTCCCTCAGTACTGACCCTCTGACAGTGCAGCACTCCCTCAGTACTGACCCTCCGACAGTGCAGCACTCCCTCAGTACTGACCCTCTGACAGTGCAGCACTCCCTCAGTACTGACCCTCCGACAGTGCAGCACTCCCTCAGTACTGACCCTCTGACAGTGCAGCACTCCCTCAGTACTGACCCTCTGACAGTGCAGCACTCCCTCAGTACTGACCCTCCGACAGTGCAGCAATCCCTCAGTACTGAGCCTCCGACAGTGCAGCTCTCCCTCAAAACTGACCCTCTGGCAGTGCAGCACTCCCTCAGTACTGATCCTCCGACAGTGCAGCTCTCCCTCAGTACTGACCCTCCGACAGTGCATCTCTCCCTCAGTACTGACCCTCTGACTGTGTCGCACTCCCTCAGCACCGACCCTCCGACAGTGCAGCACTCCCTCAGTACTGACCCTCCGACAGTGCAGCTCTCCCTCAGTACTGACCCTCCGACAGTGTCGCACTCCCTCAGTACTGACCCTCCGACAGTGCAGCACTCCCTCAGTACTGACCCTCCGACAGTGCAGCACTCCCTCAGTACTGACCCTCCGACAGTGCAGCACTCCCTCAGTACGGACCCTCCGACAGGGCGGCACTCCCTCAGTACTGACCCTCCCATAGTGCGGCACTCCCTCAGTACTGACCCTCCGACAGTGCGGCACTCCCTCAGTACTGACCCTCTGACAGTGCAGCACTCCCTCAGTACTGACCTTCCGACAGTGCAGCACTCCCTCAGCACTGACCCTCCGACAGTGCAGCACTCCCTCAACACTGACCCTCCGACAGTGCAGCTCTCCCTCAGTACTGACCCTCTGACAGTGCAGCACTCCCTCAGTACTGACCCTCCAACAGTGCAGCACTCCCTCAGTACTGACCCTCCGACAGTGCAGCACCCCCTCAGTACTGACCCTCTCACAGTGCAGCACTCCCTCAGCATCGAGCCTCCGAGAGTGCAGGTCTCCCTCAGTACTGACCCTCTGACAGTGCAGCACTCCCTCAGTACTGAGCCTCCTACAGTGCAGAAATCCCTCAGTACTGACCCTCCGACAGTGCAGCACTCCCTCACTACTGACCCTCGTACAGTGAGGCACTCCCTCAGTACTGACCCTCCGACAGTGTAGCACTCCCTCAGCACCGACCCTCCGACAGTGCAGCACTCCCTCAGTACTGACCCTCCGACAGTGCAGCACTCACTCAGTACTGACACTCTGACAGTGCAGCAATCCCTCAGTACTGACCCTCCGACAGTGCAGCACTCCCTCAGTACTGACCCTCTGACAGTGCAGCACTCCCTCAGTACTGACGCTCCGACAGTGCAGCACTCACTCAGTACTGACCCTCTGACAGTGCAGCACTCCTTCAGTACTGACCCTCTGACAGTGCAGCAATCCCTCAGTACTGAGCCTCCGACAGTGCAGCACTCCCTCAGTACTGACCCTCCGACAGTGCGGCACTCCCTCAGTACTGACCCTCCGACAGTGCAGCACTCCCTCAGCACCGACCCTCCGACAGTGCAGCACTCCCTCAGTACTGACCCTCCGACAGTGGAGCACTCCCTCAGGACTGACCCTCTGACAGTGCAGCACTCCCTCAGCATCGAGCCTCCGACAGTGCAGCACTACCTCAGTACTGACCCCCCGACAGTGCAGCACTCCCTCAGTACTGACCCTCCGACAGTGCAGCACTCCCTCAGTACTGACCCTCCGACAGTGCAGCACTCCCTCAGTACTGACCCTCTGACAGTGCAGCACTACCTCAGTACTGACCCCCCGACAGTGCAGCACTCCCTCAGTACTGAACCTCCGACAGTACAGCACTCCCTCAGTACTGACCCTCTGACAGTGCAGCACTACCTCAGTACTGAACCTCCGACAGTACAGCACTCCCTCAGTTATGACCCTCCGACAGGGCAGCACTCCCTCAGTACTGACCCTCCAATAGTGCAGCATTCCTTCAGTACTGACCCTCCGACAGTGCAGCACTCCCTCAGTACTGATCCTCTGAAAGTGCAGCGCTCCCGCACTACTGACTCTCCGACAGTGCAGCACTCCTTCAGTACTGACCCTCCGACAGTGCAGCACTCCCTCAGTACGGAACCTCCGACAGTGCAGCTCTCCCTCAAAACTGACCCTCTGACAGTGCAGCACTCCCTCAGTACTGACCCTCCGACAGTGCAGCTCTCCCTCAGTACTGACCCTCCGACAGTGCAGCTCTCCCTCAGTACTGACCCTCTGACAGTGTCGCACTCCCTCAGCACCGACCCTCCGACAGTGCAGCACTCCCTCAGTACTGACCCTCCGACAGTGCAGCTCTCCCTCAGTACTGACCCTCTGACAGTGTCGTACTCCCTCAGCACCAACCCTCCGACAGTGCAGCACTCCCTCAGTACTGACCCTCCGTCAGTGCAGCACCCCTTCAGTACTGACCCTCTGACAGTGCAGCACTCCCTCAGCATCGAGCCTCCGAGAGTGCGGCACTCCCTCAGTACTGACCCTCTGACAGTGCAGCACTACCTCAGTACTGACCCTCCGACAGTGCAGCACTCCCTCAGTACTGACCCTCTGACAGTGCAGCACTCCCTCAGTACTGACCCTCCGACAGTGCAGCACTCCCACAGTACTGACCCTCCGACAGTGCGGCACTCCCTCAGTACTGACCCTCCCATAGTGCGGCACTCCCTCAGTACTGACCCTCCGACAGTGCGGCACTCCCTCAGTACTGACCCTCTGACAGTGCAGCACTCCCTCAGTACTGACCCTCCGACAGTGCAGCACTACCTCAGCACTGACCCTCCGACAGTGCAGCACTCCCTCAACACTGACCGTCCGACAGTGCAGCCCTACCTCAGTACTGACCCCCCGACAGTGCAGCACTCCCTCAGTACTGACCCTCCGACAGTGCAGCACTCCCTCAGTACGGACCCTCCGACAGTGCGGCACTCCCTCAGTACTGACCCTCCCATAGTGCTGCACTCCCTCAGTACTGACCCTGCGACAGTGCGGCACTCCTTCAGTACTGACCATCTGACAGTGCAGCACTCCCTCAGTACTGACCCTCCGACAGTGCAGCACTGCCTCAGCACTGACCCTCCTACAGTGCAGCACTCCCTCAACACTGACCCTCCGACAGTGCAGCTCTCCCTCAGTACTGACCCTCTGACAGTGCAGCACTCCCTCAGTACTGACCCTCCGACAGAGCAGCAGTGCCTCAGCACTGACCCTCCTAGTGCAGCACTCCCTCAACACTGACCCTCCGAAAGTGCAGCTCTCCCTCAGTACTGACCCTCTGACAGTGCAGCACTCCCTCAACACTGACCCTCCGACAGTGCAGCTCTCCCTCAGTACTGACCCTCTGACAGTGCAGCTCTCCCTCAGTACTGACCCTCTGACAGTGCAGCACTCCCTCAGCATCGAGCCTCCGACAGTGCAGCACTCCCTCAGTACTGACCCTCCTACAGTGCAGCACTACCTCAGTACTGCCCCCCCGACAGTGCAGCACACCCTCAGTAGTTCTCCCCCGACAGTGCAGCATTCCCTCAGTACTGCCCCCCCGACAGTGCAGCACACCCTCAGTACTGACCGTCCGACAGTGCAGCACTCCCTCGGTACTGACCCTCCGACAGTGCAACTCTCCCTCAGTACTTACCCTCTGACAGTGCAGCAATCCCTCATTAGTGACCCTCCTACAGTGCAGCAATCCCTCAGTACGGACCCTCCGACAGTGCAGCTCTCCCTCAGTACTGACCCTCTGACAGTGTCGCACTCCCTCAGCACCGACCCTCCGACTGTGCAGCTCTCCCTCAAAACTGACCCTCTGGCAGTGCAGCACTCCCTCAGTACTGATCCTCCGACAGTGCAGCTCTCCCTCAGTACTGACCCTCCGACAGTGCATCTCTCCCTCAGTACTGACCCTCTGACTGTGTCGCACTCCCTCAGCACCGACCCTCCGACAGTGCAGCACTCCCTCAGTACTGACCCTCCGACAGTGCAGCACTCCCTCACTACTGACCCTCGTACAGTGAGGCACTCCCTCAGTACTGACCCTCCGACAGTGTAGCACTCCCTCAGCACCGACCCTCCGACAGTGCAGCACTCCCTCAGTACTGACCCTCCGACAGTGCAGCACTCACTCAGTACTGACACTCTGACAGTGCAGCAATCCCTCAGTACAGACCCTCCGACAGTGCAGCACTCCCTCAGTACTGACCCTCTGACAGTGCAGCACTCCCTCAGTACTGACGCTCCGACAGTGCAGCACTCACTCAGTACTGACCCTCTGACAGTGCAGCACTCCTTCAGTACTGACCCTCTGACAGTGCAGCCGTCCCTCAGTACTGAGCCTCCGACAGTGCAGCACTCCCTCAGTACTGACCCTCCGACAGTGCGGCACTCCCTCAGTACTGACCCTCCGACAGTGCAGCACTCCCTCAGCACCGACCCTCCGACAGTGCAGCACTCCCTCAGTACTGACCCTCCGACAGTGCAGCACTCCCTCAGGACTGACCCTCTGACAGTGCAGCACTCCCTCAGCATCGAGCCTCCGACAGTGCAGCACTACCTCAGTACTGACCCCCCGACAGTGCAGCACTCCCTCAGTACTGACCCTCCGACAGTGCAGCACTCCCTCAGTACTGACCCTCCGACAGTGCAGCACTCCCTCAGTACTGACCCTCTGACAGTGCAGCACTACCTCAGTACTGACCCCCCGACAGTGCAGCACTCCCTCAGTACTGAAACTCCGACAGTACAGCACTCCCTCAGTACTGACCCTCTGACAGTGCAGCACTACCTCAGTACTGAACCTCCGACAGTACAGCACTCCCTCAGTTATGACCCTCCGACAGGGCAGCACTCCCTCAGTACTGACCCTCCAATAGTGCAGCATTCCTTCAGTACTGACCCTCCGACAGTGCAGCACTCCCTCAGTACTGATCCTCTGAAAGTGCAGCGCTCCCGCACTACTGACTCTCCGACAGTGCAGCACTCCCTCAGTACTGACCCTCCGACAGTGCAGCACTCCCTCAGTACGGAACCTCCGACAGTGCAGCTCTCCCTCAGTACTGACCCTCTGACAGTGTCGCACTCCCTCAGCACCGACCCTCCGACAGTGCAGCTCTCCCTCAAAACTGACCCTCTGACAGTGCAGCACTCCCTCAGTACTGACCCTCCGACAGTGCAGCTCTCCCTCAGTACTGACCCTCCGACAGTGCAGCTCTCCCTCAGTACTGACCCTCTGACAGTGTCGCACTCCCTCAGCACCGACCCTCCGACAGTGCAGCACTCCCTCAGTACTGACCCTCCGACAGTGCAGCTCTCCCTCAGTACTGACCCTCTGACAGTGTCGTACTCCCTCAGCACCAACCCTCCGACAGTGCAGCACTCCCTCAGTACTGACCCTCCGACTGTGCAGCACCCCATCAGTACTGACCCTCTGACAGTGCAGCACTCCCTCAGCATCGAGCCTCCGAGAGTGCGGCACTCCCTCAGTACTGACCCTCTGACACTGCAGCACTACCTCAGTACTGACCCCCCGACAGTGCAGCACTCCCTCAGTACTGACCCTCTGACAGTGCAGCACTCCCTCAGTACTGACCCTCCGACAGTGCAGCACTCCCACAGTACTGACCCTCCGACAGTGCGGCACTCCCTCAGTACTGACCCTCCCATAGTGCGGCACTCCCTCAGTACTGACCCTCCGACAGTGCGGCACTCCCTCAGTACTGACCCTCTGACAGTGCAGCACTCCCTCAGTACTGACCCTCCGACAGTGCAGCACTACCTCAGCACTGACCCTCCAACAGTGCAGCACTCCCTCAACACTGACCGTCCGACAGTGCAGCCCTACCTCAGTACTGACCCCCCGACAGTGCAGCACTCCCTCAGTACTGACCCTCCGACAGTGCAGCACTCCCTCAGTACGGACCCTCCGACAGTGCGGCACTCCCTCAGTACTGACCCTCCCATAGTGCTGCACTCCCTCAGTACTGACCCTGCGACAGTGCGGCACTCCTTCAGTACTGACCATCTGACAGTGCAGCACTCCCTCAGTACTGACCCTCCGACAGTGCAGCACTGCCTCAGCACTGACCCTCCTACAGTGCAGCACTCCCTCAACACTGACCCTCCGACAGTGCAGCTCACCCTCAGTACTGACCCTCTGACAGTGCAGCACTCCCTCAGTACTGACCCTCCGACAGAGCAGCAGTGCCTCAGCACTGACCCTCCTAGTGCAGCACTCCCTCAACACTGACCCTCCGAAAGTGCAGCTCTCCCTCAGTACTGACCCTCTGACAGTGCAGCACTCCCTCAACACTGACCCTCCGACAGTGCAGCTCTCCCTCAGTACTGACCCTCTGACAGTGCAGCACTCCCTCAGTACTGACCCTCTGACAGTGCAGCACTCCCTCAGCATCGAGCCTCCGAGAGTGCAGCACTACCTCAGTACTGACCCTCCGACAGTGCAGCACTACCTCAGTACTGCCCCCCCGACAGTGCAGCACACCCTCAGTAGTTCTCCCCCGACAGTGCAGCATTCCCTCAGTACTGCCCCCCCGACAGTGCAGCACACCCTCAGTACTGACCGTCCGACAGTGCAGCACTCCCTCGGTACTGACCCTCCGACAGTGCAGCTCTCCCTCAGTACTTACCCTCTGACAGTGCAGCAATCCCTCATTAGTGACCCTCCTACAGTGCAGCAATCCCTCAGTACGGACCCTCCGACAGTGCAGCTCTCCCTCAGTACTGACCCTCTGACAGTGTCGCACTCCCTCAGCACCGACCCTCCGACTGTGCAGCTCTCCCTCAAAACTGACCCTCTGGCAGTGCAGCACTCCCTCAGTACTGATCCTCCGACAGTGCAGCTCTCCCTCAGTACTGACCCTCCGACAGTGCATCTCTCCCTCAGTACTGACCCTCTGACTGTGTCGCACTCCCTCAGCACCGACCCTCCGACAGTGCAGCACTCCCTCAGTACTGACCCTCCGACAGTGCAGCTCTCCCTCAGTACTGACCCTCTGACAGTGTCGCACTCCCTCAGCACCAACCCTCCGACAGTGCAGCACTCCCTCAGTACTGACCCTCCGACAGTGCAGCACTCCCTCAGTACTGACCCTCCGACAGTGCAGCACTCCCTCAGTACGGACCCTCCGACAGTGCGGCACTCCCTCAGTACTGACCCTCCCATAGCGCGGCACTCCCTCAGTACTGACCCTGCGACAGTGCGGCACTCCTTCAGTACTGACCATCTGACAGTGCAGCACTCCCTCAGTACTGACCCTCCGACAGTGCAGCACTGCCTCAGCACTGACCCTCCTACAGTGCAGCACTCCCTCAACACTGACCCTCCGACAGTGCAGCTCTCCCTCAGTACTGACCCTCTGACAGTGCAGCACTCCCTCAGTACTGACCCTCCGACAGAGCAGCAGTGCCTCAGCACTGACCCTCCTAGTGCAGCACTCCCTCAACACTGACCCTCCGAAAGTGCAGCTCTCCCTCAGTACTGACCCTCTGACAGTGCAGCACTCCCTCAACACTGACCCTCCGACAGTGCAGCTCTCCCTCAGTACTGACCCTCTGACAGTGCAGCTCTCCCTCAGTACTGACCCTCTGACAGTGCAGCACTCCCTCAGCATCGAGCCTCCGACAGTGCAGCACTCCCTCAGTACTGACCCTCCTACAGTGCAGCACTACCTCAGTACTGCCCCCCCCGACAGTGCAGCACACCCTCAGTAGTTCTCCCCCGACAGTGCAGCATTCCCTCAGTACTGCCCCCCCGACAGTGCAGCACACCCTCAGTACTGACCGTCCGACAGTGCAGCACTCCCTCAGTACTGACCCTCCGACAGTGCAGCTCTCCCTCAGTACTTACCCTCTGACAGTGCAGCAATCCCTCATTAGTGACCTTCCTACAGTGCAGCAATCCCTCAGTACGGACCCTCCGACAGTGCAGCTCTCCCTCATTACTGACCCTCTGACAGTGTCGCACTCCCTCAGCACCGACCCTCCGACTGTGCAGCTCTCCCTCAAAACTGACCCTCTGGCAGTGCAGCACTCCCTCAGTACTGATCCTCCGACAGTGCAGCTCTCCCTCAGTACTGACCCTCCGACAGTGCATCTCTCCCTCAGTACTGACCCTCTGACTGTGTCGCACTCCCTCAGCACCGACCCTCCGACAGTGCAGCACTCCCTCAGTACTGACCCTCCGACAGTGCAGCTCTCCCTCAGTACTGACCCTCTGACAGTGTCGCACTCCCTCAGCACCAACCCTCCGACAGTGCAGCACTCCCTCAGTACTGACCCTCCGACAGTGCAGCACCCCCTCAGTACTGACCCTCTGACAGTGCAGCACTACCTCAGTACTGACCCCCCGACAGTGCAGCACTCCCTCAGTACTGACCCTCTGACAGTGCAGCAGTCCCTCAGTACTGACTCTCTGACAGTGCAGCACTATCTCAGTACTGACCCCCCGACAGTGCAGCACTCCCTCAGTACTGACCCTCCGACAGTGCAGCACTCCCTCAGTACTGACCCTCCGACAGTGCGGCACTCCCTCAGTACCGACCCTCCCATAGTGCGGCACTCCCTCAGTACTGACCCTACGACAGTGCGGCACTCCTTCAGTACTGACCCTCTGACAGTGCAGCACTCCCTCAGTACTGACCCTCCGACAGTGCAGCACTACCTCAGCACTGACCCTCCGACAGTGCAGCACTCCCTCAACACTGACCCTTCGACAGTGCAGCTCTCCCTTAGTACTGACC
This sequence comes from Carcharodon carcharias, assembly GCF_017639515.1. NCBI lineage: Eukaryota > Metazoa > Chordata > Chondrichthyes > Lamniformes > Lamnidae > Carcharodon > Carcharodon carcharias. The sequence goes on from NW_024470584.1 coordinate 281,488, forward strand.
CTCTGACAGTGCAGCACTCCCTCAGTACCTACCCTCCGACAGTGCAGCTCTCCCTCAGTACTTACCCTCCGACAGTGCAGCACTCCCTCAGTACTGACCCTCCGACAGTGCAGCTCTCCCTCAGTACTGACCCTCTGACAGTGTCGCACTCCCTCAGCACCAACCCTCCGACAGTGCAGCACTCCCTTAGTACTGACCCTCCGACAGTGCAGCACTCCCTCAGTACTGACCCTCCGACAATGCAGCACTCCCTCAGTACGGACCCTCCGACAGTGCGGCACTCCCTCAGTACTGACCCTCCCATAGTGCGGCACTCCCTCAGTACTGACCCTGCGACACTGCGGCACTCCTTCAGTACTGACCATCTGACAGTGCAGCACTCCCTCAGTACTGACCCTCCGACAGTGCAGCACTGCCTCAGCACTGACCCTCCGACAGAGCAGCAGTGCCTCAGCACTGACCCTCCTAGTGCAGCACTCCCTCAACACTGACCCTCCGACAGTGCAGCTCTCCCTCAGTACTGACCCTCTGACAGTGCAGCACTCCCTCAGTACTGACCCTCCGACAGAGCAGCAGTGCCTCAGCACTGACCCTCCTAGTGCAGCACTCCCTCAACACTGACCCTCCGAAAGTGCAGCTCTCCCTCAGTACTGACCCTCTGACAGTGCAGCACTCCCTCAACACTGACCCTCCGACAGTGCAGCTCTCCCTCAGTACTGACCCTCTGACAGTGCAGCTCTCCCTCAGTACTGACCCTCTGACAGTGCAGCACTCCCTCAGCATCGAGCCTCCGACAGTGCAGCACTCCCTCAGTACTGACCCTCCTACAGTGCAGCACTACCTCAGTACTGCCCCCCCGACAGTGCAGCACACCCTCAGTAGTTCTCCCCCGACAGTGCAGCATTCCCTCAGTACTGCCCCCCCGACAGTGCAGCACACCCTCAGTACTGACCGTCCGACAGTGCAGCACTCCCTCAGTACTGACCCTCCGACAGTGCAGCTCTCCCTCAGTACTTACCCTCTGACAGTGCAGCAATCCCTCATTAGTGACCCTCCTACAGTGCAGCAATCCCTCAGTACGGACCCTCCGACAATGCAGCTCTCCCTCAGTACTGACCCTCTGACAGTGTCGCACTCCCTCAGCACCGACCCTCCGACTGTGCAGCTCTCCCTCAAAACTGACCCTCTGGCAGTGCAGCACTCCCTCAGTACTGATCCTCCGACAGTGCAGCTCTCCCTCAGTACTGACCCTCCGACAGTGCATCTCTCCCTCAGTACTGACCCTCTGACTGTGTCGCACTCCCTCAGCACCGACCCTCCGACAGTGCAGCACTCCCTCAGTACTGACCCTCCGACAGTGCAGCTCTCCCTCAGTACTGACCCTCTGACAGTGTCGCACTCCCTCAGCACCAACCCTCCGACAGTGCAGCACTCCCTCAGTACTGACCCTCCGACAGTGCAGCACCCCCTCAGTACTGACCCTCTGACAGTGCAGCACTACCTCAGTACTGACCCCCCGACAGTGCAGCACTCCCTCAGTACTGACCCTCTGACAGTGCAGCACTCCCTCAGTACTGACTCTCTGACAGTGCAGCACTATCTCAGTACTGACCCCCCGACAGTGCAGCACTCCCTCAGTACTGACCCTCCGACAGTGCAGCACTCCCTCAGTACTGACCCTCCGACAGTGCGGCACTCCCTCAGTACCGACCCTCCCATAGTGCGGCACTCCCTCAGTACTGACCCTACGACAGTGCGGCACTCCTTCAGTACTGACCCTCTGACAGTGCAGCACTCCCTCAGTACTGACCCTCCGACAGTGCAGCACTACCTCAGCACTGACCCTCCGACAGTGCAGCACTCCCTCAACACTGACCCTCCGACAGTGCAGCTCTCCCTTAGTACTGACCCTCTGACAGTGCAGCTCTCCCTCAGTACCTACCCTCCGACAGTGCAGCTCTCCCTCAGTACTTACCCTCCGACAGTGCAGCGCTCCCTCAGTACTGACCCTCCGACAGTGCAGCACTCCCTCAGTACTGACCCTCCGACAGTGCAGCACTCCCTCAACACTGACCCTCCGACAGTGCAGCACTCCCTCAGTACTGACCCTCTGACAGTGCAGCACTCCCTCAGTAATGACCTTGTCACAGTGCAGCACTCCCTCAGCCTCGAGCCTCCGAGAGTGCAGCACTACCTCAGTACTGACCCCCCGACAGTGCAGCACTCCCTCAGTACTGACCGTCCGACAGTGCAGCACTCCCTCAGTACTGACCCTCCAACAGTGCAGCTCTCCCTCAGTACTGACCCTCTGACAGTGCAGCAATCCCTCAGTACTGACCCTCTGACAGTGCAGCAATCCCTCAGTACTGACCCTCCGACAGTGCAGCACTCCCTCAGTACTGACCCTCCGACAGTGCAGCACTCCCTCAGTACTGACCTTCCGACAGTGCGGCACTCCCTCAGCACCGACCCTCCGACAGTGCAGCACGACCTCAGTACTGAACCCCCGGCAGTGCAGCACTCCCTCAGTACTGACCCTCCGACAGTGCGGCACTCCCTCAGTACTGACCCTCCGACAGTGCAGCACTACCTCAGTACTGCCCCCCCAACAGTGCAGCACACCCTCAGTACTGACCGTCCGACAGTGCAGCTCTCCCTCAGTACTGACCCTCCAACAGTGCAGCTCTCCCTCAGTACTGACCCTCTGACAGTGCAGCAATCCCTCAGTACTGACCCTCTGACAGTGCAGCAATCCCTCAGTACTGACCCTCCGACAGTGCAGCACTCCCTCAGTACTGACCCTCCGACAGTGCAGCACTCCCTCAGTACTGACCCTCCGACAGTGCGGCACTCCCTCAGCACCGACCCTCCGACAGTGCAGCACGACCTCAGTACTGAACCCCCGGCAATGCAGCACTCCCTCAGTACTGACCCTCCGACAGTGCGGCACTCCCTCAGTACTGACCCTCCCATAGTGCAGCACACCCTCAGTACTGACCCTCCTACAGTGCAGCACTCCCTCAGCACCGACCCTCTGACAGTGCAGCACTCCCTCAGTACTGACCCTCCCATAGTGCAGCACACCCTCAGTACTGACCCTCCTACAGTGCAGCACTCCCTCAGCACCGACCCTCCGACAGTGCAGCACTCCCTCAGTACTGACTCTCCGACAGGGCAGCACTCCCTCAGTACTGACCCTCTGACAGTGCAGCACTCCCTCAGTACTGACCCTCTGACAGTGCAGCACTCCCTCAGTACTGACCCTCTGACAGTGCAGCACTCCCTCAGTACTGACCCTCTGACAGTGCAGCATTCCCTCAGTACTGACCCTCCGACAGTGCAGCACTCCCTCAGTACTGACCCTCCGACAGTGCAGAGCTACCTCAGTACTGACCCCCCGACCGTGCAGCACTCCCTCAGTACTGACCCTCCGACAGTGCAGCTCTCCCTCAGCACTGACTCCCACGACAGTGCAGCACTCCCTCATTACTGACCCTCCGGAGATCAGAAACAGGGCCTGAGTGACTAAGTGCCCAGTTTGTTGGTTGGTGAGGAGGAAGCCTTGTTGGAATGTGCCTGACCTGCGTTGCTGTCTCTATCGCCCTCAGAAAGGACGGGAATACACTCCCACCGACACGTCAGATAATGCCAAGAAGAAAAAGGTCAAGAAGGATATGGATGAGCTGAAGAAAGAGGTGACCATGGTGAGTGTCTCGCCTCCCCACTGCCCCCCTATGCCCAGCTAATCCCCCCCTTTCCCTCTACTCTTTCCCCTTCACACTCCCCTCTTCCCCCCCACCGCTTCACTGTCTCCCACTTTCCCCCTCCCCCATTATCCCTTCCTCCTCCCTTCCCCTCACTCTATCACCCTCTAACCCTGATTCCCCTATCCCTCTCTCGCTCCTCCCTTGCGTCGTCACCCCTCCCCCTCAACTCTTCCACTCCCCACCACGCTCGTCTCCCCAATCCCCACCCCCTCTGCACTAGCCGAGCCCTCCCCTTTCCTGCTCCAGCTCTAACTCCTGCTTCCTCCCTCCACCTCCAATTTTACACCTCACCCTCTATCTCTCCCCTTCTCCACATCTCCCACTCTTCCACTTACATGGCCTCCCCTTCCTGTCGACTGCCTCCTATCCTCTCCCACTGTCTCCTTCCCATCTCCCCCTGTCCCTTTCCCCTCTCCCCCTGTCCCTTTCCCCTCTCCCCCTGTCCCTTTCCCCTCTCCCCCTGTCCCTTTCCCCCTCTCCCCCTGTTCCTTTCCCCTCTCCCCCTGTCCCTTTCCCCTCTCCCCCTGTCCATTTCCCCTCTCCCCCTGTCCCTTTCCCCCTCTCCCCCTGTCCCTTTCCCCTCTCCCCCTGTCCATTTCCCCTCTCCCCCTGTCCCCTTTCCCCTCTCCCCCTGTCCCTTTCCCCTCTCCCCCTGTCCCTTTCCCCTCTCCCCCTGTCCCTTTCCCCTCTCCCCCTGTCCCTTTCCCCCTCTCCCCCTGTCCCTTTCCCCTCTCCCCTGTCCCTTTCCCTTCTCCCCCTGTCCCTTTCCCCTCTCCCCTCTCCCCCTGTCCCTTTCCCCTCTCCCCCTGTCCCTTTCCCCTCTCCCCCTGCCCCTTTCCCCTCTCCCCCTGTCCCTTTCCCCTCTCCCCCTGTCCCTTTCCCCTCTCCCCCTGTCCCTCTCCCTCTCTCCCCCTGTCCCTTTCCCCCTCTCCCCCTGTCCCTTTCCCCTCTCCCCCTGTCCCTTTCCCCTCTCCCCCTGTCCCTTTCCCCTCTCCCCCTGTGACTTTCCCCTCTCCCCCTGTCCCCTTCCCCTCTCCCCCTGTCCCTTTCCCCTCTCCCCCTGTCCCTTTCCCCTCTCCCCCTGTCCCCTTCCCCTCTCCCCCTGTCCCTTTCCCCTCTCCCCCTGTCCCTTTCCCCTCTCCCCCTGTCCCTTTCCCCTCTGCCCCTGTCCCTTCCCCCCACTCCCCATGTCCCTTTCCCCCTCTCCCCCTGTCCCTTTCCCCCTCTCCCCCTGTCCCTTTCCCCTCTCCCCCTGTCCCTTTCCCCTCTCCCCCTGTCCCTTTCCCCTCTCCCCCTGTCCCTTTCCCCTCTCCCCCTGTCCCTATCCTAGTCTCCCCCTGTCCCTTTTCCCCTCTCACCCTGTTCCCCTGTCCATTTCGCCCTCTCGCCCTGTTCCTTTCCCTCTCTCCCTCTGTCCCTTTCCCCCTCCCCCTCTGTCCCTTTCCCCCTCTCCCCGTGTCCCCTTCCCCTCTCCCCTTGTCCCTTTCCCCTCTCCCCCTGTCCCTTTCCCCTCTCCCCCTGTCCCTTTCCCCTCTCCCCCTGTCCCTTTCCCCTCTCCCCCTGTCCCTTTCCCCTCTCCCCCTGTCCCTTTCCCCTCTCCCCCTGTCCCTTTCCCCTCTCCCCCTGTCCCTTTCCCCTCTCCCCCCTGCCCCTTTCCCCTCTCCCCCTGTCCATTTCCCCTCTCCCCCTGTCCCTCTCCCTCTCTCCCCCTGTCCCTTTCCCCTCTCCCCCTGTCCCTCTCCCTCTCTCCCCCTGTCCCTTTCCCCTCTCCCCCTGTCCCTCTCCCTCTCTCCCCCTGTCCCTTTCCCCTCTCCCCCTGTCCCTTTCCCCTCTCCCCCTGTGACTTTCCCCTCTCCCCCTGTCCCCTTCCCCTCTCCCCCTGCCCCTTTCCCCTCTCCCCCTGTCCCTTTCCCCCTCTCCCCCTGCCCCTTTCCCCTTCTCCCCCTTTCGCTTTCCCCTCTGCCCCTGTCCCTTCCCCCCACTCCCCATGTCCCTTTCCCCTCTCCCCCTGTCCCTTTCCCCCTCTCCCCCTGTCCCTATCCTAGTCTCCCCCTGTCCCTTTTCCCCTCTCACCCTGTTCCCCTGTCCATTTCGCCCTCTCGCCCTGTCCCTTTCCCCCTCTCCCTCTGTCCCTTTCCCCCTCCCCCTCTGTCCCTTTCCCCCTCTCCCCGTGTCCCCTTCCCCTCTCCCCTTGTCCCTTTCCCCTCTCGCCCTGTCCCTTTCCCCCTCTCCCCCTGTCCCTTTCCCCCTCTCCCCCTGTCCCTTTCCCCTCTCGCCCTGTCCCTTTCCCCCTCTCCCCCTGTCCCTTTCCCCTCTCGCCCTGTCCCTTTCCCCCTCTCCCCCTGTCCCTTTCCCCTCTCCCCCTGTCCCTTCCCCCCTCTCCCCCTGTCCCCTTCCCCTCTCCCCCTGTCCCTTTCGCCTCTCCCCCTGTCCCTTTCCCCTCTCCCCCTGTCCCTTTCCCCCTCTCCCCCAGTCCCTTTCCCCTCTCCCCCTGTCCCTTTCCCCTCTCCCCCTGTCCCTTTCCCCTCTCCCCCTGTCCCTTTCCCCTCTCCCCCTGTTCCTTTCCCCTCTCCCCCTGTCCCTTTCCCCTCTCCCCCTGTCCATTTCCCCTCTCCCCCTGTCCCTTTCCCCCTCTCCCCCTGTCCCTTTCCCCTCTCCCCCTGTCCCTTTCCCCCTCTCCCCGTGTCGCCTTCCCCTCTCCCCCTGTCCCTTTCCCCTCTCCCCCTGTCCCTTTCCCCCTCTCCCCCTGTTCCTTTCCCCTCTCCCCCTGTCCCTTTCCCCTCTCCCCCTGTCCCTTTCCCCTCTCCCCCTGTCCCTTTCCCCCTCTCCCCCTGTCCCTTTCCCCCTCTCCCCCTGTCCCTTTTCCCACTCCCCCTGTCCCTTTCCCCTCTCCCCCTGTCCCTTTTCCCACTCCCCCTGTCCCTTTCCCCACTCCCCCTGTCCCTTTCCCCCTCTTCCCCTGTCCCTTTCCCCTCTCCCCCTGTCCCTTTCCCCTCTTCCCCTGTCCATTTCCCCCTGTCCCTTTCCCCCTCTCCCCCTGTCCCTTTCCCCTCTTCCCCTGTCCATTTCCCCCTGTCCCTTTCCCCCTCTCCCCCTGTCCCTTTCCCCTCTCCCCCTGTCCCTTTCCCCCTCTCCCCCTGTCCCTTTCCCCTCTCCCCCTGTCCCTTTCCCCCTCTCCCCCTGTCCCTTTTCCCCTCTCCCCCTGTCCCTTTCCCCTCTCCCCCTGTCCCTTCCCCTCTCCCCCTGTCCCTTTCCCCCTCTCCCCCTGTCCCTTTCCCCCTCTCCCCCTGTCCCTTTCCCCTCTCCCCCTGTCCCTTTCCCCCTCTCCCCCTGTCCCTTTCCCCTCTCCCCCTGTCCCTTTCCCCTCTCCCCCTGTCCCTTTCCCCCTCTCCCCCTGTCCCTTTCCCCCTCTCCCCCTGTCCCTTCCCCCCTCTCCCCGTGTCCCCTTCCCCTCTCCCCCTGTCCCTTTCCCCTCTCCCCCTGTCCCTTTCCCCCTCTCCCCCTGTTCCTTTCCCCTCTCCCCCTGTCCCTTCCCCTCTCCCCCTGTCCCTTTCCCACTCCCCCTGTCCCTTTCCCCCTCTCCCCCTGTCCCTTTCCCCTCTCCCCCTGTCCATTTCCCCTCTCCCCCTGTCCCTCTCCCTCTCTCCCCCTGTCCCTTTCCCCTCTCCCCCTGTCCCTCTCCCTCTCTCCCCCTGTCCCTTTTCCCACTCCCCCTGTCCCTTTCCCCCTCTTCCCCTGTCCCTTTCCCCCTCTCCCCCTGTCCCCTTCCCCTCTCCCCCTGTCCCTTTCCCCTCTCCCCCTGTCCCTTTACCCCACTCCCTCTGTCCCTTTCCCCTCTCCCCCTGTCCCTTTCCCCTCTTCCCCTGTCCATTTCCCCCTGTCCCTTTCCCCCTCTCCCCCTGTCCCCTTCCCCTCGCCCCCTGTCCCTTTCCCCTCTCCCCCTGTCCCTTTCCCCCTCTCCCCCTGTCCCTTTCCCCCTCTCCCCCTGTCCCTTTCCCCTCTCCCCCTGTCCCTTTCCCCTCTCCCCCTGTCCCTTTCCCCCTCTCCCCCTGTCCCTTTCCCCCTCTCCCCTTGCCCCTTTCCCCTCTCCCCCTGTCCCTTTCCCCCTCTCCCCCTGTCCCTTTCCCCCTCTCCCCCGTCCTTTTCATACTCTCCCCCTGTCCCTTCCCCTCTCCCTTGCCCCTCGCCCCCTGTCCCTTTCCCCTTGCCCCCTGTCCTTTTCCTCTCACCCCCTGTCCCTTTCCCCCTCTCCCCATGTCCCCTTCCCCTCTCCCCTTGTCCCTTTCCCCTCTCCCCCTGTCCTTTTCCCCTCACCCCCGTCCCTTTCCCATCTCCCCCTCTCTCTTTTTCAAGGGTCAGAGGGGCATTCTTGGTTAACAGGCTTGAGAGGGGCTGAATGGCCTCCTCCTGTTCCTGTGGAACCGTATTGAGAGGGGCTGAATAGCCTCTTCCTGTTCCTGTGTAGCAGGATTGAGAGGGGCTGAATGGCTGCCTCCTGTTCCTGTGTAGCCGACTCACAGGGGGCTGAATGGCCTCTTCCTGTTCCTGTGTAACTGGCTCATGAGGGGCTGAATGGCCTCTTCCTGTTCCTGTGTAACAGGATTGAGAGGGGCTGAATGGCCACTTCCTGTGTAGCCGACTCACAGGGGGCTGAATGGCCTCTTCCTGTTCCTGTGTAACTGGCTCATGAGGGGCTGAATGGCCTCTTCCTGTTCCTGTGTAACAGGATTGAGAGGGGCTGAATGGCCACTTCCTGTGTAGCAGACTCACGAGGGGCTGAATGGCATCCACCTGTTCCTGTGTAGCAGGATCGAGAGGGGCTGAATGGCCTCTTCCTGTTCTGATATTGGAGGATAACTTCCTAACCTTTTGCCTTTACCCCCACAGGAGGACCACAAGTTGACCCTGGATGAACTCAGCCGTAAATATGGAACGGACCTGACCCGGGTAATCGCTGTGTACTTACTAACCCCCCCTTACTCCACTCCTACCCCCTTACTCGCCTCCTACCTCCCCTTACTCCCCTCCTATCTCCCTTACTCCCCTCCTATCTCCCTTACTCCCCTCCTACCCCCCCTTACTCCCCTCCCACCCCCCTTACTCCCCTCCTACCCCCCTTACACCCCTCGTACCCCCCCTTACTCCCCTCCTACCCCCTTGCTACCCTCCTACCCCCCTTCCTCCCCTCCTACCCCCCTTCCTCCCCTCCTACCCCCCTTAATCCCCTCCTACCCCCCTTGCTACCCTCCTACCCTCCTTCCTCCCCTCCTACCCCCCTTACTCCCCTCCCACCCCCCTTACTCCCCTCCTACCCCCCTTACACCCCTCGTACCCCCCCTTACTCCCCTCCTACCCCCTTGCTACCCTCCTACCCCCCTTCCTCCCCTCCTACCCCCCTTCCTCCCCTCCTACTCCCCTTAATCCCCTCCTACCCCCCTTGCTACCCTCCTACCCTCCTTCCTCCCCTCCTACCCCCCTTACTCCCCTCCTACCCCCTTTACTCCCCTCCTACCCCCCTTACTCCCCTCCTACCCCCCTTACTCCCCTCCTACCCCCCTTACTCCCCTCCTACCCCCTTACTCCCCTCCTACCCCCCTTGCTACCCTCCTACCCTCCTTCCTCCCCTCCTACCCCCCTTACTCCCCTCCTACCCCCCTTACTCCCCTCCTACCCCCCTTACTCCCATCCTACCCCCCTTACTCCCCTCCTACCCCCCTTACTCCCCTCCTACACCCCCTTACTCCCCTCCTACCCCCCTTACTCCCCTCCTACCCCCCTTACTCCCCTCCTACCCCCCTTACTCCCCTCCTACCCCCCTTATTCCCCTCCTACCCCCCTTACTCCCCTCCTACCCCCCTTGCTACCCTCCTACCCTCCTTCCTCCCCTCCTACCCCCCTTACTCCCCTCCTACCCCCCTTACTCCCCTCCTACCCCCCTTACTCCCTTCCTACCCCCCTTACTCCCCTCCTACCCCCCTTACTCCCCTCCTACCCCCCTTACTCCCCTCCTACCCCCCTTACTCCCCTCCTACCCCCCCTTACTCCCCTAATACGCCCCTTACTCCCCTCCTACCCCCCTTACTACCCTCCTACCCCCCTTACTACCCTCCTACCCCCCTTCCTCCCCTCCTATCCTCCTTACTCCCTTCCTACCCCCCTTCCTCCCCTCCTACCCCCCTTCCTCCCCTCCTATCCTCCTTACTCCCTTCCTACCCCCCTTCCTCCCCTCCTACCCCCCCCTTACTCCCCTCCTACACTCCCTTACTCCCCTCCTACCCCCCTTACTCCCCTCCTACCCCCTTACTCCCCTCCTACCCCCCTTACTACCCTCCTACCCCCTTCCTCCCCTCCTATCCTCCCCTCCTATCCTCCTTACTCCCTTCCTACCCCCCTTACTCCCCTCCTACCCCCCTTCCTCCCCTCCTACCCCCTTCCTCCCCTCCTATCCTCCTTACTCCCTTCCTACCCCCCCTTCCTCCCCTCCTACCCCCCTTCCTCCCCTCCTATCCTCCTTCCTCCCTTCCTACCCCCCCTTCCTCCCCTCCTACCCCCCCTTACTCCCCTCCTACACCCCCTTACTCCCCTCCTACCCCCCTTACTCCCCTCCTACCCCCTTACTCCCCTCCTACCCCCTTACTCCCCTCCTACCCCCCTTACTCCCCTCCTACCCCCCTTACTCCCCTCCTACACTCCCTTACTCCCCTCCTACCCCCCTTACTCCCCTCCTACCCCCCTTACTCCCCTCCTACCCCCCTTACTCCCCTCCTACACTCCCTTACTCCCCTCCTACACCCCTTACTCCCCTCCTACCCCCCTTACTCCCCTCCTACCCCCCTTACACCCCTCGTACCCCCCCTTACTCCCCTCCTACCCCCCTTACTCCCCTCCTACCCCCCCTTACTCCCCTTCTCCCCATTACCCTCCCTTACCACCTCGCCGTCGCCCGCCTATGCTCTTCATACCCTCCCCCCCTCTGCATCACTTGCCCTCTTATCCTTCCTCGCCCCTCTTCCCCTCCAGCCCCTGCCCCTCACTCTCTCTCCCAGCCCAGGGGAGGGAAGGGGAGAGGGAGGTGTGCGGAGAGGAGGAGTGGGTGGGGAGGGAAGAGGTAGGGAGGCTCAGAGTGGGGAAGGGAGGAGAGGGGGACGTGCGTAGGGAAGGAGTGGGGAGGGAAGGAGAGTGGGAGGAATGGGGAGCAGAGGAGAGAGGAGGAGTGGATATGGAAGGAGTGGGGAGGCTGAGTGGGGAGGGGAGGGGAAAAGTGTGAGGAGTGGGTCAGGAAGGAATGGATGGGGAGAGGAGAGGGGTGAGTCCGGAGGAGAAAAGAGAGGGGGAGGGGAGGCTAAGTGGGGCAGAGAGGGAGAGGAGGAGAGGGAAGGTGAAGTGAAGTCTATCTTGACAACTGTGAACACTCTCTCTCATACACTTTCTTTCTCCTTCTCTCATTCGCTCTCTCTCTCTCTCGCTCTTGGTCTCTCTCTCTCTGTCTCTCTCACTCTTTCGCTCTCTGTCTCTTTCTCGCTCTTGCTGTCTCCCTCTCTCTGTCTCCCTCTCTCTGTCTCCCTCTCTGTCTCTCTCTCTCTCTCTTTGTCTCTCTCTCTCGCTCTCTCTCTGTCTCTCTCTGTCCCCCTTTCTCTCTCGTGCTGTCTCTCTGTCTCTCGCTGTCTCTCTCATTGCCTCTCTCTCTCTCTCTCACTGTCTCCCTCTCTCGCTGTCTCTCCCTCTCTCACTGTCTCCCTCTCTCTCACTGTCTCCCTCTCTCACTGTCTCTCCCTCTCTCGCTGTCTCTCACTCTCTCGCTGTCTCTCCCTCTCTCGCTG
>NW_024470584.1:295574-408074 GCF_017639515.1 Carcharodon carcharias
CTCGCTGTCTCTCTCTCCCTCGCTGTCTCTCTCTCTCGCTGTCTCTCTCTCCCTCGCTGTCTCTCTCTCTCTCTCTCTCTCTCTCTCGCTGTCTCTCTCTCCCTCGCTGTCTCTCTCTCGCTGTCTCTCTCTCTCTCTCGCTGTCTCTCTCTCTCTCGCTGTCTCTCTCTCTCTCTCTCTCGTTCTCATTTTATTCCAGGTGTACAGTACAGAAACGGGCCATTGTGTCCGGGCCAGGACTTGTGCTCCACACCAGCCTCCTCTGACCCTTTCGGTCCCCCCGCTCCATCCCTTCCATGCCCATGTACTGACCCAGCATCCCCCTTAAACCCACCTAGGCCATTCACCTCCCCCCACTACCTGTGGGAGCGGATTCCACATTCTCACCAGCCCCCGCCTCTGGGTAAAGCAGCGTCTCCCGAGTTCCCAATGGGATTTGCGGGTGACTATAGATTGATGAGCTCTTCCCCCTAGGAGAGGAAACATTCTGCCCACACATTCCTGCCCTCCTCCTCGTCGATCTCCCTCTCTCCGGTGCCTCCGTGACAGGGATTTTCCGATGGCGGAGTCCCTCACCCCACCACGCAGAGGGGATCACCTCCCTGCCCCGAGGCCATTTCACACAGGAGGGTCCGCCAGCTGGATCCGGGACTAGCGCCCCTCGCTTGGGAGTTTTGGGCGGTGGGTGGTGCTGTCTCGTCCCTAGATTCTTTACAAGCGAGCGGACACGCTAATGCCATGTTTAAAAAAAATTAATTCTTACATGGGCCTCGCCAGCAAAGCCAGCATTTGTTGCCCATCCCTAATTGCCCTTGCTCGGCCATTTCGGAGGGCAGTTGAGAGTTGCGGTGGGTCCGGTGTCACGTGAAGGCCAGACCGGGTAAGGACGGCAGATTCCCTCCCCTATAAGGGGGGGCATTTGTGAATCAGAAGGGGTTTTGGCAACAGTTGACGATAGTTTCTTGGTCGCCTTCACTGAGACTTGTTTTCAATTCTAGACTTTATTAATTGAATTTAAACTCCACCGGTTGCCATGGCCGGATTTGAACCCATGTCACCACAGGCTTCTGGATTACTGGTCCTGTGATGTTACCATTATGCTGTAGTCTCCCCCCTTAGCCTGTCAAGTGGATACTGTGTTAACTTGCTGTTTTTTTTCAATCTTAAATATCTTTTGGGCTGTTGCCTTAAAGGGGGCGTGTAACTGGGAGTCAGTTTATTTTGGAATTTTTGGGGTTTTTATGGTATTAAGTAATTGTAGTCTTGTCCTCTGTTGACGATCTTGCATTTCAAGCTTAGCGGGAGTGTGTGAGATAGATAGATAGATAGAGACAGAGAGAAAAACACACACAAGCAGAGGTTGAGGGAGAGACAGAGAGAGCGAGAGAGACAAAGAGAAAGTAGAAAGAGAGAGAGACAAAGAGAAAAACAGAGTGAGAATACACAGAGAGGGAAAGAGACAGAGATGGAAATAAAGACAGAGAGAGAGAAACATAGAGAGGCAGAGAGAAACAAACAGATGGAAACAGAGAGGGATAAAGAAAGAGAGCAACAGGGAGAAAGAAGGGGCAGAGAGAGAGAGATAGAGAGACAAATAGGCAGAGAGAGAGAGAGACAGATGCAGAGAGAGACAGAAAGAGAAAGAAAGAACTAGAATGAGGGAGGTGGGGAGAGATACTGAGAGAGGGAGAGAGAGAGACACAGACAGACAGATAAATAGAGAGAGAGAGTGAGACACAGAAAGGGAGAAAGAGAGAAATAAACAAACAGCGTGAGAGGGGCAGGGAAAGAAACAGAGGGAGAAGGAGAGAGAGAGAGTTACATACAGAGAGAGGAAAAGGGAGAGACAGAGGAGAGAGAGAGTGAGATACAGATAAAGGATAAGAGAGAAAGAGAGATCAAGATACAAAGAATAAGAAAAACAGAGTGCTAGAGAGTGACAGAGAGAGAAAACAGAGAGAGAGAGAGAGAGGGCAGAATCATCCCAGCTTTGCACAAAGTGTGGTAGCAAGCGGCAAAAAAAAACCTCAGTGTCCCCTATGGGACATTAGTTAACCAGATGGGTTTTTACAATAATTGATAGTTTCGCGGTCCCCATGACTGAGGCTAGCTTTATATTCCAGATTTCATTAATTGAATTTAAATTCCACCAGCTGCCATGGTGGGATTCGAACCCATGTCCTCACACATTAGCCTGGATTATCAGTGCAGTGACATCACCACTGCACCATCATCCACCCCTAGGGTGCATCAGTGAGCCATGTTACCAGCTGGACTGATTATCTCAAACTGATCCTTAGTGCGGTTAAGATGTGGCAGATATAATGTACCAGGCGGACCCAGATCCATAAGGGAACCTTGGTCGCGCTATCACAGCAGTTTTGCAATTTATATTTATTATGAGATGAGGTGTGCACTGAATTCAGAAGTAATGAGTCCACCAAGACCTTTAGAGATTTTAAAAGTTAAATTAAAATACTTATCAACAAAAGAAAAGATCTCAAGCACATACATAAGACTACAATTACTTAGTACTATAACAACCCCCAAAAATTCCGAATTAACCTGACTCCCAGTTACACACCCCCTTTAAGGCAACAGCCCAAAAAATATTTAAGATTTAAAAGAACAGCAAGTTAACACAGTACCCACTTGACAATGGAATTCCAATTGGCTTTCTCAAACTTTAGTGACGGGACTCAACAGACTTATTCACAGATGGCTGGTGGCTTCTTCAAGGCTGTTTCACACACTCCTGTTAGACGTTATATGCTCCCCATCATAGCCTTTCATTCCCATTTATATATGTTTCTCTCTCTTTAATATATAAATTCCATTGTTCGTTAAGTCTTTGGAACTTTACCTTTCCTATAATATAAAAACTTTCATGTTGCCAACGTTGTCAGTGACCGTTGGAAAAATAAACACACTGCTTATGCTTGCTTATCTGGCCAGTTGTAAACATACTGACATCCCTTTGAAATCCAAACAACCCCTTCACTCATCAAAAAGCGCAAACTCCCTTCACACCTTATAATTTCAAGCTTGCCGTCTCCCTGACTCCAAAAGTGATTTAAATTACACAGACAGAACCATCTACACTCACACCCATAAACCTGCTTAACAATAAAGCAGAATAATATTGTGAAAATTATTATACTTTTGTAACAGTGTGGTTATCGGCGCACTTGGGATTGTTCAGCAAGTGCTGACCAATCACGGAATCACATGTGACGGTTCTGTTTTGTGTTACGACCGGGTCAGGAGAGGTGGGCTGATTCCTCTTTTTGCCACTGTCCTAGGTTGGTTATAACAAGGATTGAATTTTAAAAACAGATGTGATGGTGCTTAACTGTGTACAGCTCGGGCTAAGAGTTGAACCAGTCTGATTCCTTGAGTTACCAAGTGAGGAGTTAGTTTTATGACTGGAACTCACTCTGGTAAAGATACAGAAATGATTAAAAATGTACGAAAATGCCCAATTTCCTACTAATGCAAAAAAAAAACCACACGCTCACCACCACCCCACCCCACCAAGCTTGCACAAAAAGAATGAAAGATTTACAGAGAATCAGACGTTGAAACCTGGCCCAAGTTAAAGTGGTAAGAAGTACTCCCTGATTGTCCGAATGCTTGTTCACAGTGAGAGAGTCACTTTCCTCGATGGCCGCCTGCACTTTGGCTTCTCGCGTCCCTGTGGCTGTGGTTGGCTGGCTTCTCTTTCCCCTTGAAGACAGCTCCTTTACGAAGTCTCGGTTTGCAGCAATGAGCTCTTCTGGTGGATTTTCGAACCAGAAACTGGGCTCAGCTTTGCGGAGAGTCGGCACGGAAGAAGGCCATGCTGGCTGTCTGGAGAGCAATCCAGTCAGTCCCATTCCTCCCGTTCTATCCCCAAATCCCTGCAAGTTTAATTCCCTCAAGCTCCCATCCAGATTCTTTATGAATTCATTCATTGTCTCCACTTCCCCCACCCTCCATGGGCAGTGAGTTCCAGGTTGTCTTCACTCGCTGTGCAAAAAAAAAACTTCTTCCTCACATTCCCCCGCTGTATCTCTTAGCCAAAACCTTAAATCTGTCTCCCCCAGTCCTTGAACCATCAGCGAATGAGAACAGATTTTCTCTGCCCTACCCGATCTAAACCTGTAATAATCGAGTTGGCCTCTATCAAATGTCCCCCCAACCTCCTTTGCTCCAAGGAGAACAAACCCCCCCCCACCCCCAGCTTCTCCAACCTAACCTCGTAGCTCAAACCCCCACCCCGGTAACTCTCCTCCGCAACTCCTCGAAAGACCCTCGCGTCCTCCCTCTGAAGTGCGGGTGCACGGAACTGGGCACGATATGCTCGAGATGAGGTCTAAACCGGTTGGACGAGAGAGAGCTTTATTTTTACTCCTTCGATTTCAGGTATGGGCATCGCTCACGCGATCAGCATGTGTTGCCTGATGCTGGTTACCTGGAGAAGGTGGTTCCAGAGAGACGTTGTGGGGGGGGGGAGGGAGGTGGATAAGACGTGGGGGCGGTGTAGGCCTGTTGTGCCTGTGGCAGTCTCTTGTCAGTTCAAATCCACTATATTTTACACCCTATAGCTAGGCCACATGACCCCCCACCCACCCCATCTCTGACTTCAACCTGCGGCCTACCTTAAGCCATTGCCTTTGTGAGCTCCACGCATTCCTTGCCTCCATGAACCAGCCTGCGGCCTTCACAAATGCAATTTAGTAGCTGCTGACGTCACTTGTGAATAAGCTTCGTTACAAGCTTCGTTACAAACTTAGTTACAAGTTTCGTTACAAACTTCGTTACATGTTTCATTACAAGTTTCATTACAAACTTCGTTACAAGTTTCGTTACAAACTTCGCTACAAGTTTCGTTACAAACTTCGTTACACGTTTCGTTACAAACTTGGTTACACGTTTCGTTACAAACTTCATTACAAGTTTCATTACAAACTTCGTTACAAGGCGTCAAAATAAAAAGGACGCAAAAAAAACCCAAAAAACACGTGCACACCCTTTCACTCATGAAAGCCGACGGGATACAGCTATCGCCGAAAGGAAAGAGACATGCCGAAGCTTCTCGTCTTGCACTCATCAGGACGATTCACAAAAGGATACCAAATGTAAAGGGAACAACAATTTACACTTGGTGAGAAGAGAGGTAAGGGTCTTGCAGGGCGGAATTTTACAGCCCCTTGCAGGGGTGGGGGGGGCCTTAAAATGCAGCGGGCCGTTTGAAAGTCCGTTGACTTCAGCAGGACCGGAAACTCCCGCCGACGGGATATTCCTCCCGTGAAGTATAAATTGTTGTTCCCTTCACGTTTGGCGTTCTTGCAAAGTCCTGATGGGTACGAGCCGAAAAGCTTCGACATGTCCTTTTTTTTTTCAGCGATGAGACACGTTCTGTACGACCAAATGATAATTCATACAGCTATTTTGAATTTTTCCACAAGAGGTTAGGGGGATGTGGTCAGTATATACTAAATTTAATAAAAAGAACTGCCTATTTTAACCCACCTTCCAGCACCCGGTTCGGAGCCTTGCAGGTTACAGAACAACAGCCGCTGATTTAGGTACCTTCCCAATGAATTAGAGCATAAGACCTAGGAGCAGAAATTAGGCCACTCGGCCCATCGAGTCTGCTCCGCCATTCAATCACGGCTGATAAGTTTCTCAACCCCGTTCTCCCCGTAACCTTTGACCCCCTTACCAATCAAGAACCTATTAATCTCGGTTGAGTGTTTCTGCCTTCGTCGCCAACCTAGGCAGCGAATTCCAGACCCCCAACACCCTCTGGGTGAAAACCTTTTTCCCCACGTCCCCTCTAATCCTTTTCTACCCATCACCTTGGATCTGTGCCCCCCCCCCCCCACCCCAAGGTAATTGACCCCTCCGCTAAAGGAAAACAGGTCTTTCCTGTTTACCCTCTCTAGTGGCTCCGTATCACCTTGCACACCCCAAATCAGTCACCCCCTCAGCCTCCTCAGTTCCAAGGAAAACCACCCTAGCCTATCCGGCCTTCCCTCGGAGCTGCAATTTCCCAGCCCTGGCCACGTCCTTGCGCGTCTCCTCTGTCCCCCCCCCCCCCCCCTCCACTCCAGCGCAACGACGTCCTCCCCGTAATGTGGCGACCCAGGACCGTGCGCGCACACAATTCCAGCCGCGTCCTGGCCACCGTTTTATTGCAAGTTTAGGGCGGCTATCGACAAAGGTGGCGTTCAGCCTCTGCAGCGCTGCCTGCAACTCCCCCTGACCGCGTTACCCGCGATTATTTCTTTTTCTCTCCCGTAGCAAGTCCCGGGGCTGCAGTGCGGACGACTGGGGCGGACTTGTGCTCGGAGCCACAAATCCCGAAACACGGCAGGTTGAGCCTTTTGGGGGAGGTGGGGGGGTGGGAGGGCACGTTCACTGTCCTTGGCAACACCTGCCCCTCTCCCACTATATGCCCTGGGTGGGTTATTAGGGCTTCTGCAAACCCCTTCCCCCCCCCCCCCCCCCACATTTTGCCAGGTTTACCAATGGAAGCAGCTGACTGCAAATCCGACAAGGGCTTCCAGCAGTTCCGAGCGGTCCCTGCAGGTGTCGCTCCACAACAGCAGGACTATCCGGATACACTACACAGCTAGGGAGGCTGCCTCTCCCCCTTCCCCCCTCTCTGTCCCCCCACCCCGGCCTCCGCCTGGTTCATTAGCCTCGGGAATGTGATCCCGAACCTTTCTCCAGCCCTGTAAGGCATCGCTCCTCGTCGGAAAGGGTTGTCCAGGGGGTGACAGGGGCTGAGATTTCTTTAGCCGAGGGTGTTAGGGGAGCCTGCCGCTATCGCCTTTTGAGCAGGTCTATTTGTAGTATAATAAATGTGACACTTCTTACCCTGCCCCCCCTCCCCCCCCACCTTATCAGGAACGATGGTGATGTCACTGAACTAGTAATCCAGGCTAAAGCTGGTTCAAATCCCACCACACCGGCCGATGGGATTTCAAATCAAGCTAATCACTCCGGAGTGGAAAGCTGGTTTTAATAACAGCGACAAGTATGATGGATTGGGCCTATCGTTACCCAGCATGTCTCGGCAACCTCAGCCGGGCTCAACCTTCCTGCTTTCGCCCGAGATCGAAGCCGTTTTATGGGAGAGGTCTCTCCGACACCCGTGTCTTGCGTCACGCTGTGAACCCTTTGCACTCAGCGGGCAGCCCTGTCAGTTCCGAATTCAAATAGGGCGAGCACAGCGTCTAATCCCACCACCCCCCCACCTACACCGTTCAGTGTCAGCTAACCGGACAGTCACAGAATCACACGGTGCAGAAGAGGCCCTTCGGCCCATCGAGTCTGCACCAACACGTGAGAAACACCTGACCTACCTGCCGAATCCCATTGACCAGTACTTGGCCCCACAGCCTTGAATGTTATGAGGTGCCAAGTGCTCATCCAGGTACTTTTTAAAGGATGTGAGGCAACCTGCCTCCACCACCCTCCCAGGCAGTGCATTCCAGACCCTCACCACCCTCTGGGTAAAAACGTTCTTCCTCACATCCCCCAAAACCTCCTGTCCCTCACCTTGAACTTGTGCCCCCTCGTGACTGACCCTTCAACTAAGGGGAACAGCTGCTCCCTATCCACCCTGTCCCTGCCCCTCATAATCTTGTACACCTCGATCAGGTCGCCCCTCAGTCTTCTCTGCTCCAACAAAAACAACCCAAGTCTATCCAACCTCTCTTCATAACTTAAATGTTTCATCCCAGGCAACATCCTGGTGAATCTCCTCTGCACCCCCTCCAGTGCAATCACATAACCTCCATACTTTTGTACTAAATTCCTGTCACAATAAACGATAACATCCTATTTGCTCACCTAATTACTTGCTGCACCTGCATATGCAATTCATAAGACCATAAGACATAGGAGCAGAAATTAGGCCATTCAGCCCATCGAGTCTACTCCACCATTCAATCATGGCTGATAAATTTCTCAACCCCCTTCTCCCCATAACCTTTGATCCCCTTACCAATCAAGAACCTATCTACCTCTGTCTTAAATACACTCAATGACCTGGCCTCCACACCCTTCTGTGGCAATGAATTCCATAGATTCACCACTCTCTGGCTAAAGAAGTTTCCCCTCATCTCTGTTCTAAAAGGTCTTCCCTTTACTCCGAGGCTGTGCCCTCGGGTCCTAGTCTCTCCCACTAATGGAAACATCTTCCCCACGTCCACTCTATCCAGGCCTTTCAGTATTCTGTAAGTTTCAATCAGATCCCCCCTCATCCTTCTAAACTCCATCGAGTATAGACCCAGAGTCCTCAAACGTTCCTCGTATGTTAAGCCTTTCATTCCTGGGATCGTTCTCGTGAACCTCCTCTGGACCCTCTCGAAGTGCATGGTAAAATAGGGCAAAGTCAGCATGGTTTCATCAAGGGGAGGTCATGCCTGACAAATCTGTTACAATTCTTTGAGGGGGTAACGAGTAAGTTAGACAAAGGAGAGCCAATGGATGTTATCTACTTGGACTTCCAGAAGGCCTTTGACAATTCATGCACTAGGACACCCAGATCCCTCTGCATCCCTGGGGGCTGTGGGGCCGTGATCATTGTCTCAAGGGCCTGATAGTGCCATTGTGACTGATGCAGGCTGGCGACTTTAGCTGGCTAATGCCCGAATCCCTCATGGCCCCCCTGGAAAACTTTGGATGCAACATTGGCTCCCTGAACCGACGAACTCAGCCGACCATCCACCTCGGGTGCAGAACTCGGTTAACTTCCCCCTCCCAACCCAGTGCCTTGATGGAAATGGTTCTCGGGCACCCGCACAGCTTCCGAACGCCCTGCTGACCGGTTTCCCCAGGAGGACATGTTTGCATCGGGGAGGGTACAGAGGAGGTTTAGGGAACATCACCAGGGGCTGGAAAACTGCAGCTGCGAGGGGGCATTGGATAGGCCGGGGTTGTTCTCCTGGGAACAGAGGAGGCCGAGAGGAGATCGGATTGAGATGTGGAAAGCCGTGAGGGGCCTGGATGGAGCGGATGGGCAGGGTCAGTAGAGAGGTCAGCGACGAGGGGGGGAATATAGATCCAAAAGTGATTGGTAGAGGGATTCAAGGGGGGGATAAGGAAAAACCTTAGTGCCCAAAGAACTGTGGGGGCCCTGAACTCACTGCCTGAGAGGCAGAAACCCTCAACTCATTCAAAAGGCGTCGGGATATGTACCTGAGGTACCTGCAGGGCTACGGAGCTAGTGCTGGAACGTGGGGGGTGGGGGGGGTCTCATTTTTCAGCCAGTGCAGACACGACGGGCCGAGTGGCCTCTCTCTGCTGCTGTAAGCCCCCTATGATTCTAAAAGCAGGCACGGGGATCGAGGGTGCCAGTTTTATTATAGCCTGGGACTCCTGCATGCCCTGGCACCGGTGACCCATTTTACAGCCCTGGCAAGGAGCCGTGGTCTATACGCATGGTGGCGTACGTGGTCTCAGATGCCCGCGTGCCCAGCCCTGGGGGTTTCGTGGGCTATCCTCACTATTTCCCTAGCAGTACCAAGGGAGGGGGTGGGCACTGCTATCTGGCGGGTCACTGTCCCCTCTTCGTCCACAGGTCTGTTGCCGGGGTGGTGAGTGGTTGGGGGGGTGGTGTTCACCCTATCAGCATCTCCATTTTAAATTTTAAAAAAAAAATATTCATTGACAGGATGTGGGGCTTCGCTGCATTTATTGCCCATCCCTAACTGCCCCCTTGAGAAGGTGGTGGGTGAGCTGCCTTCTTGAGCCGCTGCAGTCCCCATGTGGTGTAGGTACACACACCGTGCTGTTAGGGAGGGAGTTCCAGGATTTTGTCCCCGTGTGGTGTAGGTACACAGACCGTGCTGTTAGGGAGGGAGTTCCAGGATTTTGTCCCTGTGGTGTAGGTACACCCACAGTGCTGTTAGGGAGAGAGTTCCAAGATTTTGTCCCTGTGGTGTAGGTACACCCACCGTGCTGTTAGGGAGGGAGTTCCAGGATTTTGTCCCCGTGTGGTGTAGGTACATCCACAGTGCTGTTAGGGAGGGAGTTCCAGGATTTTGTCCCTGTGGTGTAGGTACACCCACAGTGCTGTTAGGGAGGGAGTTCCAGGATTTTGTCCCTGTGGTGTAGGTACACCCACAGCGCTGTTAGGGAGGGAGTTCCAGGATTTTGTCCCCGTGTGGTGTAGGTACACCCACAGTGCTGTTAGGGAGGGAGTTCCAGGATTTTGTCCCTGTGGTGTAGGTACACCCACAGTGCTGTTAGGGAGGGAGTTCCAGGATTTTGTCCCTGTGGTGTAGGTACACTCACCGTGCTGTTAGGGAGGGAGTTCCAGGATTTTGTCCCTGTGGTGTAGGTACACCCACAGTGCTGTTAGGGAGGGAGTTCCAGGATTTTGTCCCTGTGGTGTAGGTACACCCACCATGCTGTTAGGGAGGGAGTTCCAGGACTTTGTCCCTGTGGTGTAGGTACACCCACAGTGCTGTTAGGGAGGGAGTTCCAGGATTTTGTCCCTGTGGTGTAGGTACACACACCATGCTGTTAGGGTGGGAGTTCCAGGATTTGGACCCAGCGACAGTGAAGGAACGGCCGATATATTTCCAAGTCAGGATGGTGAGTGACTTGGAGGGGAACTTCCAGGTGATGGTGTTCCCCATCTATCTGCTGCCCTTGTCCTTCTAGATGGTAGTGGTCGTGGATTTGGAAGGTGCTGTCGAAGGGGCCTTGGTGAGTTGCTGCAGTGCATCTTGTATATGGTACACACGCTGCTGCTACTGTGTGTCGGTGGTGGAGGGAGTGAATGTTTGTGGATGGGGTGCCGATCAAGCGGGGCTGCTTTGTCCTGGACGGTGTCGAGCTTCTTGAGTGTTGTGGGAGCTGCACTCACCCAGGCAAGTGGAGAGTATTCCATCACACTCCTGACTTGTGCCTTGTAGATGGTGGACAGGCTTTGGGGAGTCAGGAGGTGAGTTACTCTCCGCAGGATTCCCAGCCTCTGACCTGCTCTTGTAGCCACAGTATTTATATGGCTGGTCCAGTTCAGTTTCTGGTCAATGGTAACTCCCAGGATGTTGATAGTGGTGCCATTGAACATCAAGGGGTAATGGTTAGATTCTCTCTTGTTGGAACACTTTTTTTTTGAACTCCGGGCCTGCCTCTCACTTCCTGTGGGTCATCCAAAAACTCCGAAAAACATCGAAACTAGGAGCAGGAGTAGGCCATTCGGCCCTTCGAGCCTGCTCCGCCATTCATTATGATCATGGCTGATCATCCAACTCAATAACCTGCTCCCGCTTTCTCCCCATATCCTTTGATCCCTTTCGCCCCAAGACCTCCATCTAACTCCTTGAAAACATACAATGCTTTGGCCTCAACTACTTTGTGTGGTAACGAATTCCACAGACTCACCACTCTCTGGGTGAAGTAATTTCTCCTCATCTCGGTCCTAAATGGTCTACCCTGTGTTCTCAGACTGTGACCCCTGATTCTGGACTCCCCCCCCCCCCACTATCGGGAACATCCTTCCTGCATCTACACTGTCTAGTCCTGTTCGAATTTTATAGGTTTCTATGAGATTCCCCCTCATTCTTCTGAACTCCAGCGAATATAATCCTAACCGACTCAATCTCTCCTCATATGTCAGTCCCACCATCCCAGGAATCAGTCTGGTATAACTTTGCTGCACTCCCTCTATAGCAAGAACATCCCTCCTCAGGTAAGGAGACCAAAACTGCACACAATATTCCAGGTGTGGTCTCACCAAGGCCCTATATTATTGCAGCAAGACATTCCTGCTCCTGTCGCTATGAATGAGGCAGGGAGAGAGAGTGAGAGAGCTATGAAAATAGGGCATGTGGGAGAGAGAGAAGGTGACAGAGGGAACAGGAGAGAAAGGAAGAGAAAGAGTGAAAGAAAAACAGAGCATGAGAGAAAATCAGGGAGAGTGACAGAGAGAGAGATAGAGGCAGACATAGAGTGACCGAGAGGGAGAGAAAGGCAGAGATGAGACAGAGATAGAGACAGGAGGACAGAGAGAGAGACAGACGGAGAGTGACCGAGAGAAAGACAGGCAGAGAGAGAGACAGAGGTAGAAACTGAGAGAGAGACAGATTGACAGAGAGTGACCGAGAGAGAGATAAAGACAGAGATACAAAGATGAGAGAGAGAGACAGGGGGAGAGTGACCGAGAGAGAGAGAGAGAGAGACAGGCAGAGAGAGACAGAGGCAGAGACTGAGAGACAGTCAGACATAGAGTGACTGCAAGAGAGAGAAAGACAGAGATGAGAGAGAGAGACAGGGGGAGAGCGACAGGGAGAGAGAGAGAGAGAGAAAAGCAGATAGAGACAGATAAGAGAGAGAGACATGGGGTGACGGAGTCAGCTCCTCTGGCTATGAAGGCCAACATACCATTGACCTTCTTTACCACCTGCTGCACCTGCATGATAACCTTCAGATATCCAGACGTCAAGAGATACCTGTGGGGGCAAGTTAGCCCCCAGGGACACAGAGGCTCATTCAGTTAGCGACCTAGTCACAATGGAGGCTGGGGGATACGCCAGGAGCCTTTTTGCTTTAACCGCTGCATCTCCTTAGCCTCTCCTTGTCTCTCTGAGACTATACAGGTGAAGCTAATGCTCCGGCCCCTTCCAAGTCATTTCTGAGGAACACATCACAGGAATGTAAGAGTCTGGAGTGGACCATTCAGCCCATCGAGCCCGCTCCGCCATCCAATGAGACCATGGCTGGCCTGGGGCTTCAACTCCATTTTACCGCCCATTCCCCGCACCCCTGAATTCCCTGAGGGACCAAAAGTCTGTCTGTCGCAGCCTTAAGTGCATCCAACAATGGAGCGTTCACAGCTCCCTGGGGTAGAGAATTCCAACCATTCACCACCCTCTGAGTGAAGAAGTTTCTCCTCACCTCAGTCCACAATGGCCGACCCCTTACCCTGAGCCTGTGTGCCCCGTGTTCTAGGTCCCCCGGCCAGAGGAGACAATCCCTCAGCGTCCACCCTATCAAGCCCCTTCAGAGCTTTCTAAGTTCCAGTGAGATCGCCTCCCATTCTTCTCAACTCCAGAGGCCATGAGACATTCGGCTCATCGAGTCTGCTCCACCATTCAATGAGATCATGGCTGATCTGATAATCCTCAACTCCACTTTCCTGCCTTTACCCCATAACCCTTGACTCCCTTACTGATTAAAAATCTGTCTACCTCAGCCTTGAATACACTCAATGGCCCAGCCTCTACAGCCCTCTGCGGTAAAGAGTTCCCCAGATTGACTACCCTCTGAGAGAAGAAATTCCTCACCTGTTTAAATGGGTGACTCCTTACTCTGAGATCATGCCTTCTGGTCCTAGACTCTCCCACAAGGGGAAACAACCTCTGTGTCTACCCTGTCAAGCCCCCTAAGAATATATGTTTCAATAAGATCGCCTCTCATTCTTCTAAACTCCAATGAGCACAGACCCAACCTACTCAACCTCTCATAAGAAAATCCCTCCATCCCTGGGATCAGCCTAGTGAACCTTCTCTGGACTGCCTCCAATTCCAGTACATCTTTCCTTAGATAAGGGGACCAAAACTGTTCACAGTATTCTAGGTGTGATCTAACTAGTGCCTTGTATAGTTTTAGCAATACTCCATTCTCTTTGAAATAAAGGCCAACATTCCATTTACCTTCCCTATTACTTGCTGAACTTGTATATTAGCTTTTGGGGATTCATGCACAAGGACTCCCAAATCCCTCTGTTCTGCAGCTTTCTGCAGTCTTTCTCCATTTAAATAATATCCAGCTCCTCTATTCTTCCTGCCAAACTGCATAACCTCACACTTTCCCACATTATATACCATCTGCCACATTTTGCTCACTTATTTAACCTGTCTATATCCCTCTGCAGATTCTTTATGTCATCTATTTTTGTGTCATCAGCAATCTTGGCGATTGTACATTCACTTCCCTCATCCAAGTCACTAATAGATATCGTAAATAATTGTGGCCCCAGCACTGATCCCTGTGACACTCCACTAGTCACAGGTTGCCATCCTGAAAATGCACCCCCTGTATCCCAACTCTGTCTCCTACTGGTTAGCCAGTCCTCTATGCTAATATACTACCCCAAACACCATGGGCTCTTATTAAGAAGTTAAGATCGACCCTGTCCACAGGTGAAATGTGGACAATCCCCATGGTTAGCAGTCCAGACATGAGGCCACACTCCAAGTGCACTCCTGATATAAAGCTATGTGCTTTCCCCCTATACTCTCCCCCTATACCCTGCACTAAAGCCATTCAACGCACTCTCTGGTAGTAATGTCATCGCCTTTCCCAGCAAGTACGGTACATTTTACACCTGTTGAACACCGTTTTAAATGGTGTTCTAATGATTTTAAATTGTTGTTCTAATGATCAGCTTCTTTCCAATCTGTAACCTGATTTTTGTCATACATCCGTCCCTATCATCATCTTCAATTGTACTATATTATGCTCACTATTGTCCAGATGTTCCTCAACTTTAGGTTCTCTAATCTGCTCTGGACTATTCCCTGTTACTAGATCCAATTTCTCTCTCACTTTGTCTCTGTGTGTCCCTATCTCTTTCCCCCTGTCTCTCTCTTTCTCACTCTCCGTCACTCCATGTCTCTCTCTCTCTTATCTCTGTCTCTCTCTGCCTTTCTCTCTCTCTCTCTCTCTCTCTCCCTGTCACTCTCCTCTGTCTCCCTCTCTCATCTCTGTCTTTCTGTCTCTTGCAGTCACTCTATGTCTGTCGGTCTCTCAGTCTCTGCCTCTGTCTCTTTCTGCCTGTCTCTCTCTCTCGGTCACTCTCTGTCACTTTCCCCCTGTCTCTCTATCTCTGTATCTCTGTCTTTTCTCTCTCGGTCACTCTCTGTCGATCTGTGTCTCTCTCAGTCTCTACCTCTGTCTGTCTCTCTCTCTCTCTGTCTGTCTCTCGGTCATTCTCTGTCTCTCTCTCTGTCCTCCCGTCTCTATCTCTGTCTCCTCTCTGCCTCTCTCTCTCTCTCTATCACTCTCGCTGATTTTCTCTCATGGTCTGTTTATCTATCACTCTTTCTCTTCCTTTCTCTCCCATTCCCTCTGTCACTATCTCTCTCTCCCACATGCCCTATTTTCATATCTCTCTCACTCTCTCTCCCTGCCTCATGCATTCGCTCGTTCTCTCACTCTCTTCCACTTCTTTTCTCCTTCTCTCCCTCCCACACTCTCACAAACCCCCTACTCTATGAAACTCCCCGTCCCTCTGTCTGAACGCTCCCTCGCTCTTTCACACGGTCACTTCCTCACAGGCTCCCATCTTCTCAAGCTCTCTCTCTCTTTCTCTTACACACACTCCCTCCCTTTCTCTCTGATCTGCTCTCCCTCCATCTCACAAATCTCTCTCTCTGCCCCCCCCCCCCACTGTCCCCATCCCAGGGTCTGACGTCTGCTCGCGCTGCGGAGATTCTGGCCTTGGAGGGTCCCAACGCACTGACCCCACCCCCGACCACGCCGGAATGGGTCAAATTCTGCCGCCAATTATTTGGGGGCTTCTCAATCTTGCTGTGGATTGGGGCAATTCTCTGTTTCCTGGCCTACAGCATCCAGGCAGTTATGGAGGATGAACCATCAAATGACAACGTGAGTCCAGGATCATCAAATCAGTCCCCAGGAGTGTGTTAATATTGACAGGGGGTCTCCGGGAGTGCGTTAATATTTACAGGGGGTCTCCAGGAGTATGTTAATATTTACTGGGAATCTCCGGGAGTGTGTTAATATTTACCGGGGATCTCCGGGAGTGTGTTAATGTTTACAGGGAGTCTTTGGGAGTGTGTTAATATTTACAGGGGGTCCCCGAGAATGTGTTAATATTTACAGGGGGGTCTCCGGGAGTATGTTAATATTGACAGGGGGTCTCCGGGAGTGCGTTAATATTTACAGGGGGTCTCCAGGAGTATGTTAATATTTACTGGGGATCTCCGGGAGTGTGTTAATATTTACCGGGGATCTCCGGGAGTGTGTTAATATTTACAGGGAGTCTTTGGGAGTGTGTTAATATTTACAGGGGGTCCCCGAGAATGTGTTAATATTTACAGGGGGGCTCCGGGAGTGTGTTAATATTTACAGGGGGTCTCCGGGAGTGTGTTAATATTTACAGGGGTCTCCAGGAGTGTGTTAATATTTACAGGGGGTCCCCGGGAGTGTGTTAATATTTACAGGGGGTCTCCGGGAGTGTGTTAATATTTACAGGGGGTCTCCGGGAGTGTGTTAATATTTACAGGGGGTCCCCAGGAGTGTGTTAATATTTGCAGGGGCTCTCCGGGAGTGTGTTAATATTTACTGGGGGACCCTGGGAGTGTGTTAATATTTACAGGGGCTCTCCGGGAGTGTGTTAATATTTACAGGGAGTCTCCGGGATGTGTTAATATTTACAGGGTTTCCCGGGAGTGTGTTAATATTTACAGGGTGTCTCCGGGAGTGTGTTAATATTTACAGGGGGTCTCCGGGAGTGTGTTAATATTGACAGGGGCTCTCCGGGAGTGTGTTAAAATTTACAGGGGGTCTCCGGGAGTGTGTTAATATTTACAGGGGGTCTCCAGGAGTGTGTTAATATTTACAGGGGGTCTCCGGGAGTGTGTTAATATTTACAGGGGGTCTCCGGGAGTGTGTTAATATTGACAGGGGGTCTCCGGGAGTGTGTTAATATTTACAGGGGGTCCCCGGGAGTGTGTTAATATTTACAGGGGCTCTCCGGGAGTGTGTTAATATTTACTGGGGGACCCCGGGAGTGTGTTAATATTTACAGGGGCTCTCCGGGAGTGTGTTAATATTTACAGGGGGTCTCCGGGAGTGTGTTAATATTTACAGGGTTTCCCCGGGAGTGTGTTAATATTTACAGGGTGTCTCCGGGAGTGTGTTAATATTTACAGGGGGTCTCCGGGAGTGTGTTAATATTGACAGGGGCTCTCCGGGAGTGTGTTAATATTTATAGGGGGTCTCCGGGAGTGTGTTAATATTTACAGGGGGTCTCCGGGAGTGTGTTAATATTTACAGGGGGTCTCCGGGAGTGTGTTAATATTTACAGGGGGTCCTCGGGAGTGTGTTAATATTTACAGGGGGTCTCCGGGTGTGTGTTAATATTTACAGGGGATCTCCGGGAGTGTGTTAATATTTACAGGGTTTCCCCGGGAGTGTGTTAATATTTACAGGGTGTCTCCGGGAGTGTGTTAATATTTACAGGGGGTCTCCGGGAGTGTGTTAATATTGACAGGGGCTCTCCGGGAGTGTGTTAATATTTATAGGGGGTCTCCGGGACTGTGTTAATATTTACAGGGGGTCTCCGGGAGTGTGTTAATATTTACAGGGGATCTCCGGGAGTGTGTTAATATTTACAGGGGGGGTCCCCGAGAATGTGTTAATATTTACAGGGGGACCCCGGGAGTGTGTTAATATTGACAGGGGGTCGCCGGGAGTGTGTTAATATTGACAGGGGGTCGCCGGGAGTGTGTTAATATTGACAGGGGGTCTCCGGGAGTGTGTTAATATTGACAGGGGGTCTCCGGGAGTGTGTTAATATTTACAGGATGGTCCCCAGGAGTGTAGTAATCTTGATGAAAGCTTGCTGTGTTTACCCTCTGCTCTCTTTGTCTGGTTGGACTGTAGTTATACCTGGGTGTGGTTCTGGCTGCAGTCGTCATAATCACTGGCTGTTTCTCCTACTATCAAGAGTCGAAGAGTTCCCGGATTATGGATTCATTCAAGAGCATGGTCCCTCAGGTCAGTGCTTTGAGGTGGAAGGAGGGGCCAACTGGAGGCTGAGGGAGAGGGGAGAATGAGGGAGGAGCAACCCGGAGGCTACGGAAGGGGGAGGACGTGCGAGGAGTGAATCGGAGGGTTGAGAGAGAGGGCAGTGTGAGAGAGGGGGACAGGCTCAGTGGGAGAGGGGAGAGTGCGGGAGGGGAGGAGCTCAGTGAGGTTGAGGGGAAAGTGAGTGAGCAGGAGAGGAGGGGTGGGTGACAGAGGGCAGTGACTCAGAGCGGGAGGGTGAGGGGCTCAGATGGGGTGGGGGGGGATTCTGTGTGAGGCAGGAGGAGGGGGTTCAGTGCTGGGGGAAGGGGATCAGTGTGGGGGAGGGGCTCAACGTTGGGGTAGGAGGAGGGGGGTTCAGTGTGGGGTAAGGGGTTCAGTGTTGGGGTAGGAGGAGGGGGGTTCAGTGTGGGGTAAGGGGTTCAATGTTGGGGTAGGAGGTGGGGGGTTCAGTGTGGGGTAAGGGGTTCAACGTTGGGGTAGGAGGAGGGGGGTTCAGTGTGGGGTAAGGGGTTCAATGTTGGGGTAGGAGGAGGGGGGTTCAGTGTGGGGTAAGGGGTTCAATGTTGGGGTAGGAGGAGGGGGGTTCAGTGTGGGGTAAGGGGTTCAATGTTGGGGTAGGAGGAGGGGGGTTCAGTGTGGGGTAAGGGGTTCAATGTTGGGGTAGGAGGAGGGGGGGTTCAGTGTGGGGTAAGGGGTTCAATGTTGGGGTAGGAGGAGGGGGGTTCAGTGTGGGGTAAGGGGTTCAATGTTGGGGTAGGAGGAGGGGGGGTTCAGTGTGGGGTAAGGGGTTCAATGTTGGGGTAGGAGGAGGGGGGGTTCAGTGTGGGGTAAGGGGTTCAATGTTGGGGTAGGAGGAGGGGGTTCAGTGTGGGGGAGGGGATCAGTGTGGGGGGATGGGCTCAGGAGGGGAGGGTCTCGAGTGTGGGGGGATGGGCTCGGGGGGGAGGGTCTCAAGTGTGGGGGGAGGGGGTCGGGGGGGGGTTTGACTTGTAGACATTTTTCTAATATTCCCTCTCATCTCTCTTCATACATCCCTCTCCCTCCAACCCTCACCTCCCTCTCCCTCCCACCCTCACCTCATTCTCCCTCCCACCCTCACCTCCCTCTCCCTCCAACCCTCACCTCCCTCTCCCTCCAACCCTCACCTTATTCTCACTCCCACCCTCACCTCATTCTCCCTCCAACCCTCACCTCCCTCTCCCTCCAACCCTCACCTCCCTCTCCCTCCAACCCTCACCTCCCTCTCCCTCCAACCCTCACCTCCCTCTCCCTCCCACCCTCACCTCCCTCTCCCTCCAACCCTCACCTTATTCTCACTCCCACCCTCACCTCATTCTCCCTCCAACCCTCACCTCCCTCTCCCTCCAAACTTCACCTCCCTCTCCCTCCAACCCTCACCTCCCTCTCCCTCCCACCCTCACCTCCCTCTCCCTCCAACCCTCACCTCCCTCTCCCTCCAACCCTCACCTCCCTCTCCCTCCAACCCTCACCCTCCCTCTCCCTCCCACCCTCACCACATCTCCCTCCAACCCCTCCCTCCCTCTCCCTCCAACCCTCACCTCCCTCTCCCTCCAACACTCACCTCCCTCTCCCTCAACCCTCACCTCCCTCTCCCTCCCCACCCTCACCTCATTCTCCCTCCCCCCCTCACCTCCCTCTCCCTCCAACCCTCACCTCCCTCTCCCTCCCACCCTCACACCTCCTCTCCCTCCAACCCTCACCTTATTCTCACCTCCCACCCTCACCTCATTCTCCTCCAACCCTCACCTCCCTCTCCCTCCAACCCTCAACTCCCTCTCCCTCCCAACCCTCACCTCCCCTCTCCCTCCCACCCCTCACCTCATTCTCCCCTCCACCCTCACCTCCCTCTCCTCCAACCCTCACCTCCCCTCTCCCTCCCACCCTCACCTCCCCTCTCCCTCCAACCCTCACCTTATTCTCACCCTCCCACCCTCACCTCATTTCTCCCTCCACCCCTCACCTCCCCTCTCCCTCCAACCCTCACCTCCCTCTCCCTCCAACCCTCACCTCCCTCTCCCTCCAACCCTCACCTCCCTCTCCCTCCCACCCTCACCTCATTCTCCCTCCCACCCTCACCTCACTCTCCCTCCAACCCTCACCTCCCTCTCCCTCCCACCCTCACCTCCCTCTCCCTCCAACCCTCACCTTATTCTCACTCCCACCCTCACCTCATTCTCCCTCCAACCCTCACCTCCCTCTCCCTCCAACCCTCACCTCCCTCTCCCTCCAAACTTCACCTCCCTCTCCCTCCAACCCTCACCTCCCTCTCCCTCCCACCCTCACCTCCCTCTCCCTCCAAACTTCACCTCCCTCTCCCTCCCATCCTCACCTCCCTCTCCCTCCAACCCTCACCTCCCTCTCCCTCCAACCCTCACCTCCCTCTCCCTCCAAACTTCACCTCCCTCTCCCTCCCATCCTCACCTCCCTCTCCCTCCAACCCTCACCTCCCTCTCCCTCCCACCCTCACCTCCCTCTCCCTCCCACCCTCACCTCCCTCTCCCTCCCACCCTCACCTCCCTCTCCCTCCAACCCTCACCACCCTCTCTCTCCAACCCTCACCTCCCTCTCCCTCCCACCCTCACCTCCCTCTCCCTCCAACCCTCACCTCCCTCTCCCTCCCACCCTCACCTCCCTCTCCCTCCCACCCTCACCACCCTCTCCCTCCCACCCTCACCTCCCTCTCCCTCCCACCCTCACCTCATTCTCCCTCCAACCCTCACCTCATTCTCACTTTCCCACTCTTCATTAACCTCTACTCCCCTGCCCCCTCACCCTCTCTCTCCCTCACCCTCTCTCCCTCCCCGACTCTCCCTCCCCCACCCTCTCTCCCTCCCCCACCCTCCACTCTCTCTCCCTCCCCCTCTCTCTGACCCAACCACTCTGTCTCTGCCTCACTCTCTCATCTCCCCGACTCTGCCTTCCTCCCCCACTCTCCCTCTCTCCCCCGGCCACTCTCTCTCTCTGCCTCACTCCCTCTCCATCCCCCACTCTCTCTGCACCCCCCCCCCCCATCTCCCTCTCCCTCCCCAACTCTCTCTCTCCCCACCAACCCCCTCCCCACCCCCGACCACCCTCTCTCCCGACCACCCTCTCTCCCGAACCCACCCTCTCCCTCTGTCTCTCTTTGTCTCTTCCTCTCTCTCTTTATATCTCCGTATCCCCCCATCCTCTCTCCTCCAACCCCGCCTCTCTCCCTCTCTCGTCTCCCCACCCCACCCATCCCACCTCTCGGCCTTCCCACCTACCTCTGTTTCCCCAACCGCTCTCTCCCTCCCTGTCTTGCTCGCTCTCTATTTCTTACTAACTCCCTCTTACCCTCCCTCCTTCTTCCATCTCCCCCTCCCCTCTCTCCCCTTGTCCTCTCCCCCGCATCTCTCTCTCTCTCTCTCTCTCTCCCTGTTTCCTCTCTACAGCAAGCCCTGGTGATTCGAGAAGGCGAGAAACTTCAGATCAACGCCGAGCAGGTTGTGACTGGCGACCTGGTGGAGGTGAAGGGGGGAGATCGCATCCCAGCGGACCTACGCATCATCTCATCCCATGGCTGCAAGGTCAGGGAAACAGAGAGAGGGTGGGGGAAAGACAGAGAGGGGCATAGAGAGAGGCAGAGAGAAGGTGAGACAGAGGGAAAGACAGATGAGAGGCAGAGAAGGAGGCGGAGACAGGCAGAAAGAGAGGGCGAGACAGATAGAGAGAGATAGAGAGGGATAGGGACAGATAGAGAGACAGATAGAGAGACAGACAGAGAGAAACATAGACATATTCAGAGAGACAGAGACAAAGAGAGACAGAGAGAGAAAGACAGAGATAGAAAGAGCCCCTGTAAATATTAACACACTCCCGGAGACCCCCTGTAAATATTAACACACACCCGGAGACCCCCTGTAAATATTAACACACTCCCGGAGACCCCCAGTAAATATTAACACACTCCCGGAGACCCCCTGTAAATATTAACACACTCCCTGAGACCCCCTGTAAATATTAACACTCTCCCTGAGACCCCCTGTAAATATTAACACACACCCGGAGACCCCCTGTAAATATTAACACACTCCCGGAGACCCACTGTAAATATTAACACACTCCCGGAGACCCCCTGTAAATATTAACACACACCCGGAGACCCCCTGTAAACATTAACACACTCCCGGACACACCCTGTAAATATTAACACACTCCCGTGGACACCCTGTAAATATTAACACTCTCCTGGAGACCCCCTGTAAATATTAACAAACTCCCGGAGACCCCCTGTAAATATTAACAAACTCCCAGAGACCCCCTGTAAATATTAACACACACCCGGAGACCCCCTGTAAATATTAACACACACACGGAGACCCCCTGTAAATATTAACACACTCCCGGACACACCCTGTAAATATTAACACACTCCCGTGGACACCCTGTAAATATTAACACTCTCCTGGAGACCCCCTGTAAATATTAACAAACTCCCGGAGACCCCCTGTAAATATTAACACACACCCGGAGACCCCCTGTAAATATTAACACTCTCCCTGAGACCCCCTGTAAATATTAACACATTCTGGAGACCCCCTGTAAATATTAACACACACCCGGACACACCCTGTAAATATTAACACACTCCCGTGGAGACCCTGTAAATATTAACACTCTCCTGGAGACCACCTGTAAATATTAACACACTCCCGGAGACCCCCTGTAAATATTAACACACTCCCGGAGACCCCCTGTCATTATTAACACACACCCGGGGACCCCCTGTAAATATTAACACTCTCCCGGAGATCCCATGTAAATATTAACACACTCACGGAGATCCCATGTAAATATTAACACACTCCCGGAGATCCCATGTAAATATTCACACACTCGCGGAGACCCCCCCTGTAAATATTAACACACTCGCGGAGACCCCATGTAAATATTAACACACACCCGGGGACCCCCTGTAAATATTAACACAATCCCGGAGACCCCCGGTTAATATTAACAAACACCCGGAGACACCCTGTAAATATTAACACACTCCCTGAGACCCCCTGTAAATATTAACACACACCCGGAGACCCCCTGTAAATATTAACACACTCCCGGAGACCCCCTGTAAATATTAACACACACCCGGAGACCCCCTGTAAATATTAACACTCTCCCTGAGACTCCCTGTAAATATTAACACATTCCGGAGACCCCCTGTAAATATTAACACTCTCCCGGAGACCCCCTGTAAATATTAACACTCTCCCGGAGACTACCTGCAAATATTAACACACTCCCGGACACACCCTGTAAATATTAACACACTCCCGGAGAAACCCAGTAAATATTAACACTCTCCCGGAGACCCCCTGTAAATATTAACACTCTCCCGGAGACACCCTGTAAATATTAACACACTCCCGGAGACCCCCTGTAAATAGTAACACTCTCCCTGAGACCCCCTGTAAATATTAACACATTCTGGAGACACCCTGTAAATATTAACACTCTTCCGGAGACTCCCTATAAATATTAACACACTCCCGGAGATCCCCTGTAAATATTAACACACTGCCGGAGAACCCCTGTAAATATTAACACATTCCGGAGACCCCTGTAAATATTAAAACACTCCCGGAGACCCCCTGTAAATATTAACACTCTCCCTGAGACCCCCTGTAAATATTAACACATTCCGGAGACCCCTGTAAATATTAACACACTCCCGGAGACCCCCTGTAAATATTAACACTCTCCCTGAGACCCCCTGTAAATATTAACACATTCTGGAGACACCCTGTAAATATTAACACACTCCCGGAGACTCCCTATAAATATTAACACACTCCCGGAGACTCCCTGTAAATATTAACACACTCCCGGAGACCCCCCCGTAAATATTAACACACTCCCGGAGACCCCCTGTAAATATTAACACTCTCCCTGAGATCCCCTGTAAATATTAACACACACCCGGAGACCCCCTGTAAATATTAACACACTCCCGGAGACACCCTGTAAATATTAACACTCTCCCTGAGAACCCTTGTAAATATTAACACATTCTGGAGACCCCCTGTAAATATTAACACACTCCCGGAGACCCCCTGTAAATATTAACACACTCCCGGACACACCCTGTAAATATTAACACACTCCGGGAAAACCTCTCTAAATATTAACACACACCCGGGGACCCCGTGTAAATATTAACACACACCCGGAGACCCCCTATAAATATTAACACACTCCCAGAGATCCCATGTAAATATTAACACACTCCCGGACACCCCCTGTAAATAATAACACACTCCCGGAGACAACCTGTAAATATTAACACTCTCCCTGAGAACCCCTGTAAATATTAACACATTCTGGAGACCCCCTGTAAATATTAACACACACCCGGAGACCCCCTGTAAATATTAACACACACACGGAGACCCCCTGTAAATATTAACACACTCCCGGACACACCCTGTAAATATTAACACACTCCCGTGGAGACCCTGTAAATATTTACACTCTCCTGGAGACCACCTGTAAATATTAACACACTCCCGAGGCCCATGTAAATATTAACACACTCCCGAGACCCCCTGTAATATTACACACTCCCCGGAGACCCCCTGTAAATATTAACACTCTCCGGAGACCCCCTGTAAATATTAACACACTCCTGAGACCCCCTGTAAACATTAACACACTCCCAGAGAACCCCTGTAAATATTAACACACTCCCGGAAACCCCTGTAAATATTGATACACTCCTGGAGACCCCAGTAAATATTAACACACTCTCGGGGACTCCTGTCAATATTAACACTCTCCTGGACACCCCCTGTAAATATTAACACACACCCTGAGACCCCCTGTAAATATTAACACTCTCCCTGAGACCCCCTGTAAATATTAACACACTCCCGGAGACCCCCTGTAAATATTAACACACTCCCGGGATCCCCCTGTAAATATTAACACACTCCCGGAGACCCCCTGTAAATATTAACACACTCTCGGATACCCTTCGTAAGTATTAACACAATCCCAGGGACCCCCTGTAAATATTAACACACTCCCGGAGACCCCCGGAAATATAAACAAACTCCCGGAGACACCCTGTAAATATTAACACACTCCCAGGGACCCCCTGTAAATATTAACACACACCCGGAGACCCCCTGTAAATATTAACACACTCCCGGAGACCCCCTGTAAATATTAACACACACCCGGAGACCCCCT
Organism: Carcharodon carcharias; assembly: GCF_017639515.1. NCBI lineage: Eukaryota > Metazoa > Chordata > Chondrichthyes > Lamniformes > Lamnidae > Carcharodon > Carcharodon carcharias. The sequence goes on from NW_024470584.1 coordinate 320,595, forward strand.
GTAAATATTAACACACTCCCGGAGACAACCTGTAAATATTAACACTCTCCCTGAGAACCCCTGTAAATATTAACACATTCTGGAGACCCCCTGTAAATATTAACGCACTCCCGGGGACCCCCTGTAAATATTAACACACTCCCGTGGACACCCTGTAAATATTAACACTCTCCTGGAGACACCCTGTCGATATTAACACACACCCGGAGACACTCTGTAAATATTAACACACTCCCGGAGACACCCTGTAAATATTAACACACTCCCGGAGACCCCCTGTAAATATTAACACTCTCCCTGAGACCCCCTGTAAATATTAACACTCATCCGGAGACGCCCTGTAAATATTAACACTCTCCCTGAGACCTCCTGTAAATATTAACACATTCCGGAGACCCCCTGTAAATATTAACACACTCCCGGAGACCCCTGTAAATATTAACACACTCCCGGAGACCCCCAGTAAATATTAACACACTCCCGGAGACCCCCTGTCGATATTAACACTCTCCCGGAGACCCCCTGTAAATATTAACACACTCCCTGAGAACCCCTGTAAATATTAACACTCTCCCTGAGAACCCCTGTAAATATTAACACATTCCGGAGACCCCTGTAAATATTAACACACTCCTGGAGACCCCATGTAAATATTAACACACTCCCGTAGACCCCCTGTCAATATTAACACTCTCCTGGAGACCCCCTGTAAATATAAACACACACCCGGAGACCCCCTGTAAATATTAACACACTCCCGGAAAACCCCTGTAAATATTAACACACTCCTGGAAAAACCCTCTAAATATTAACACACTCCCGGAGACCCCCTGTAAATATTAACACACTCCCGGAAAACCCCTCTAAATATTAACACACACCCGGGGACCCCGTGTAAATATTAACACACACCCGGACACACCCTGTAAATATTAACATACACCCGGAGACCCCCTATAAATATTAACACACTCCCAGAGATCCCATGTAAATATTAACACACTCGCGGAGATCCCATGTAAATATTAACACACTCCCGGAGACCCCTGTAAATATTAACACTCTCCCTGAGACTCTCTGTCAATGTTAACACACTCCCGGAGACACCCTGTAAATATTAACACACTACCGGAGACCCCCTGTCGATATTAACACTTTCCCAGAGACCCCCTGTCAATATTAACACTCTCCCGGAGACCCCCTGTAAATATTAACACACTCCCGGAGACACCCTGTAAATAGTAACACACACACGGAGACCCCCTGTAAATATTAACACACTCCCGGACACCTCCTGTAAATATTAACACACACCCGGAGACCCCCTGTAAATATTAACACACACCCAGAGACCCCTTGTAAATATTAACACGCTCCCTGAGACCCCCTGTAAATATTAACACACTCCCGGAGACCCACTGTAAATATTAACACTCTCCCTGAGACCCCCTGTAAATATTAACACTCATCCGGAGACACCCTGTAAATATTAACACTCTCCCTGAGACCCCCTGTAAATATTAACACATTCCGGAGACCCCCTGTAAATATTAACACACTCCCGGAGACCCCTGTAAATATTAACACACTCCCGGAGACCCCCTGTCAATATTAACACACAACCGGAGACTCCCTGTAAATATTAACACACTCCCGGAGACCCCCCCGTAAATATTAACACACTCCCGGAGACCCCCTGTAAATATTAACACTCTCCCTGAGATCCCCTGTAAATATTAACACACACCCGGAGACCCCCTGTAAATATTAACACACTCCCGGAGACCCCCTGTAAATATTAACACTCTCCCGGAGAACCCCTGTAAATATTAACACATTCCGGAGACCCCCTGTAAATATTAACACACTCCCGGAGACCCCCTGTAAATATTAACACACTCCCGGAGACCCCTGTAAATATTAACACACTCCGGGAAACCCCTGTAAATATTAACACACTCCCGGAGGACCCCGTGTAAATATTAACACACACCCGAGACCCCCTGTAAATATTAACACACTCCAGAGACCCCCTGTAAATATTAACACACTCCCGGACACCCCTGTAATATTAACACTCTCCCGGAGACCCCCTGTAAATATTAACACACTCCCGGAAACCCCCTGTAAATATTAACACACTCCCGGAGACCCCCTGTAAATATTAACACACTCCCGGAGACCCCCTGTAAATATTAACACACTCCCGGACACCCCCTGTAAATATTAACACACTCCCGGAGACACCCTGTAAATATTAACACTCTCCTGGAGACCCCCTGTCGATATTAACACACACCCGGAGACACCCTGTAAATATTAACACACTCCCGGAGACACCCTGTAAATATTAACACACTCCCGGAGACCCCCTGTAAATATTAACACTCTCCCTGAGACCCCCTGTAAATATTAACACTCATCCGGAGACGCCCTGTAAATATTAACACTCTCCCTGAGACCCCCTGTAAATATTAACACATTCCGGAGACCCCCTGTAAATATTAACACACTCCCGGAGACCCCTGTAAATATTAACACACTCCCGGAGACCCCCAGTAAATATTAACACACTCCCGGAGACCCCCTGTCGATATTAACACTCTCCCGGAGACCCCCTGTAAATATTAACACACTCCCTGAGAACCCCTGTAAATATTAACACTCTCCCTGAGAACCCCTGTAAATATTAACACATTCCGGAGACCCCTGTAAATATTAACACACTCCTGGAGACCCCATGTAAATATTAACACACTCCCGTAGACCCCCTGTCAATATTAACACTCTCCTGGAGACCCCCTGTAAATATAAATACACACCCGGAGCCCCCCAGTAAATATTAACACTCTCCCTGAGAACCCCTGTAAATATTGACACATTCTGGAGACCCCCTGTAAATATTAACACACTCCCGGAGACCCCCTGTAAATATTAACACACTCCCGGAAAACCCCTCTAAATATTAACACACACCCGGGGACCCCGTGTAAATATTAACACACACCCGGACACACCCTGTAAATATTAACATACACCCGGAGACCCCCTATGAATATTAACACACTCCCAGAGATCTCATGTAAATATTAACACACTCGCGGAGAACCCATGTAAATATTAACACCCTCCCGGAGACCCCTGTAAATATTAACACTCTCCCTGAGACTCTCTGTCAATGTTAACGCACTCCCGGAGACACCCTGTAAATATTAACACACTACCGGAGACCCCCTGTCGATATTAACACTTTCCCAGAGACCCCCTGTCAATATTAACACTCTCCCGGAGACCCCCTGTAAATATTAACACACTCCCGGAGACACCCTGTAAATAGTAACACACACCCGGAGACCCCCTGTAAATATTAACACACTCCCGGAGACCCCCTGTAAATATTAACACACTCCCGGAGACCCCCTGTAAATATTAACACACTCCCGGAGACCCCCTGTAAATATTAACACACTCCCGGAGACCCCCTGTAAATATTAACACACTCCCGGAGACCCCCTGTAAATATTAACACACACCCGGAGACCCCTGTAAATATTAACACACTCCCGGAGACCCCCTGTAAATATTAACACACTCCCGGAGACCCCCTGTAAATATTAACACTCTCCCTGAGACCCCCTGTAAATATTAACACTCATCCGGAGACACCCTGTAAATATTAACACTCTCCCTGAGACCCCCTGTAAATATTAACACATTCCGGAGACCCCCTGTAAATATTAACACACTCCCGGAGACCCCTGTAAATATTAACACACTCCCGGAGACCCCCAGTAAATATTAACACACTCCCGGAGACCCCCTGTCGATATTAACACTCTCCCGGAGACCCCCTGTAAATATTAACACACTCCCTGAGAACCCCTGTAAATATTAACACTCTCCCTGAGAACCCCTGTAAATATTAACACATTCCGGAGACCCCTGTAAATATTAACACACTCCTGGAGACCCCATGTAAATATTAACACACTCCCGTAGACCCCCTGTCAATATTAACACTCTCCTGGAGACCCCCTGTAAATATAAACACACACCCGGAGAGCCCCTGTAAATATTAACACTCTCCCTGAGACCCCCTGTAAATATTGACACATTCTGGAGACCCCCTGTAAATATTAACTCACTCCCAGGGACCCCGTGTAAATATTAACACACTCCCGGAGACTCCCTGTAAATATTAACACACTCCCGGAAAACCCCTCTAAATATTAACACACACCCGGGGACCCCGTGTAAATATTAACACACACCCGGACACACCCTGTAAATATTAACACGCACCCGGAGACCCCCTATAAATATTAACACACTCCCAGAGATCCCATGTAAATATTAACACACTCGCGGAGATCCCATGTAAATATTAACACATTCCCGGAGACCCCTGTAAACATTAACACTCTCCCTGAGACCCTCTGTCAATGTTAACACACTCCTGGAGACACCCTGTAAATATTAACACACTCCCGGAGACCCCCTGCCGATATTAACACTTTCCCAGGGACCCCCTGTAAATATTAACACTCTCCCGGAGACCCCCTGTAAATATTAACACACTCCCGAGGACACCCTGTAAATAGTAACACACACCCGGAGACCCCCTGTAAATATTAACACACTCCCGGACACCCCCTGTAAATATTAACACACACCCGGAGACCCTCTGTAAATATTAACACACACCCGGAGACCCCCTGTGAATACTAACACACTCCCGGCGACACCCTGTAAATATTAACACACTCCCGGAGACCCCCTGTAAATATTAACACACACCCGAGACCCCCTGTAGATATTAACACTCTCCCTGAGACCCCCTGTAAATATTAACACACTCCCTGAGACCCCCTGTAAATATTAACACACTCCCGGAGACCCCCTGTAAATATTAACACACTCCCGGAGAACCCCTGTAAATATTAACACACTCCCGGATACCCCCTGTAAATATTAACACACTCCCGGAGACCCCCTGTAAATATTAACACACTCCCGGAGACCCCTGTAAATATTAACACTCTCCCTGAGACCCCCTGTAAATATTAACACACTCCCGGAGACCCCCTGTAAATATTAACACACTCCCGGAGACCCCCTGTAAATATTAACACACTCCGGAGGACACCCTGTAAATATTAACACTCTCCCGGAGACCCCCTGTAAATATTAACACACACCCGGAGACCCCCTGTAAATATTAACACTCTCCCGGAGACCCCTGTAAATATTAACACATTCCTGGAGCCCCCATGTAAATATTAACTCACACCAGGAGACCCCTGTAAATATTAACACACTCCCGGCGACCCCCTGTAAATATTAACACACTCCCGGAACACCCCTGCTAAATATTAACACACACCCGGGGACCCCGTGTAAATATTAACACACACCCGGACACCCCTATAAATATTAACACGCACCCTGAGACCCCCTGTAAATATTAACACACTCCCAGAGATCCCATGTAAATATTAACACACTCGCGGAGATCCCATGTAAATATTAACACACTCCCGGAGACCCCTGTAAATATTAACACACTTCTGGAGACCCCCCTGTCGATATTAACACTCTCCCAGAGACCCCCTGTAAATATTAACACTCACCCGGAGACCCCCTGTAAATATTAACACACTCCCGGAGACCCCCTGTAAATATTAACACACACCCGGAGGCCCCCTGTAAATATTAACACACTCCCGGAGACCCCCTGTAAATATTAACACACTCCCGGAGACCCCCTGTAAATATTAACACACTCCCGGAGACCCCCTGTAAATATTAACACACTCCCGGAGACCCCCTGTAAATATTAACACACTCCTGGAAACACCCTGTAAATATTAACACATTCCCGGAGACCCCCTGTAAATATTAACACACTCCCGGAGATCCCATGTAAATATTAACACACTCCCGGAGACCCCTGTAAATATTAACACACTCCCGGAGAACACCAGTATTTATTAACACACTCCCGGAGACCCCCTGTAAATATTAACACTCTCCTGGAGACCCCCTGTAAATATTAACACACTCCCGGAGACCCCCTGTAAATATTAACACACTCCCGGAGACACCCTGTAAATATTAACACACTCCCGGAGACCCCTGTAAATATTAACACTCTCCCGGAGACCCCTGTAAATATTAACACACTCCCGGAGACACCCTGTAAATATTAACACACTCCCGGAGACCCCCTGTCGATATTAACACTTTCCCAGAGACCCCCTGTAAATATTAACACTCTCCCGGAGACCCCCTGTAAATATTAACACACTCCCGAGGACACCCCTGTAAATAGTAACACACACCCGGAGACCCCCTGTAAATATTAACACACTCCCGGTGACCCCCTGTAAATATTAACACACACCCGGAGACCCCTTGTAAATATTAACACACTCCCGGACGCCCCCTGTAAATATTAACACTCTCCCAGAGACCCCCTGTAAAACATAACACACTCCCGGAGAACCCCCAGTAAACTATTAACACACTCCCGGAGACCCCCTGTAAATATTAACACTCTCCCGGAGACACCCTGTAAATATTAACACATTCCGGAGAGCCCCTGTAAATATTAACGCTCTCCCCGGAGACCCCCTGTAAATATTAACACACACCTCGGAGACCCCCTGTAAATATTAACACTCTCCTGAGACCCCCTGTAGATATTAACAACTTCTCGAGACCCCCTCTAAATATTAACACTCTCCGGAGACCCCCTGTAAATATTAACACACTCCCGGAGACCCCCTGTAAATATTAACACACTCCCGGAGACCCCCTGTAAATATTAACACACTCCCGGGGACCCCCTGTAAATATTAACACACACCCGGAGACCCCGTGTAAATATTAACACACTCCCGGAGACCCCCTGTATATATTAACACACTCCCGGGACCCCCTGTAAATATTAACACACTCCCGGAGACCCCTGTAATATTAACACTCTCCCGAGACCCCCTGTAAATATTAACACACTCCCTGAGACCCCCTGTAAATATTAACACACTCCCGAGCCCCCCTCTAAATATTAACACACTCCCGGAGTACCCCTGTAAATATTAACACACTCCTGGAGACCCCCTGTAAATATTAACATACTCCCGGGGAACCCCTGTAAATATTAACACACTCCTGGAGACCCCCTGTAAATATTAACACACTCCTGGGGACCCCCCCGTAAATATTAACACACACCCGGAGATCCCATGTAAATATTAACACACTCCCGGAGACCCCTGTAAATATTAACACTCTCCCTGAGACCCTCTGTCAATGTTAACACACTCCCGGAGACCCCCTGTAAATATTAACACACTCCCGGACACCCCCTGTAAATATTAACACACACCCGGAGACCCCCTGTAAATATTAACACACACCCGGAGACACCCTGTAAATATTAACACACTCCCTGAGACCCCCTGTAAATATTAACACATTCTGGAGACCCCCTTTAAATATTAACACACACCCGGACACACCCTGTAAATATTAACACACTCCCGGTGACCCCCTGTAAATATTAACACACTCCCGGAGACCCCTGTAAATATTAACACTCTCCCGGAGACACCCTATAAATATTAACACATTCCGGACACCCCCTGTAAATATTAACGCTCTCCTGGAGACCCCCTGTAAATATTAACACACTCGAAGACCCCCTGTAAATATTAACACACTCCCGGAGACCCCAGTAAATATTAACACACTCCCGGAGACACCCTGTAAGATATTAACACTCTCCCTGAGACCCGCTGTAAATATTAACACACTCCCTGAGACCCCCTGTCAATACTAACACTCTCCCTGAGACCCCCTGTAAATATTAACACACTCCCGGACAGACCCTGTAAATATTAACACACACCCGGAGACCCCCTGTAAATATTAACACACTCCCGGGGACCCCCTGTAAATATTAACACACTCCCGGAGACCCCCTGTAAATATTAACACACTCCCGGAGACCCCCTGTAAATATTAACACTCTCCCTGAGACCCCCTGTAAATATTAACACATTCTGGAGACCCCCTGTAAATATTAACACACACCCGGAGACCCCCTGTAAATATTAACACACTCCCGGACACACCCTGTAAATATTAACACACTCCCGGAGAGCCCCTGTCAATATTAACACACTCCCGGAGACCCCCTGTAAATATTAACACTCTCCTGGAGACCCCCTGTAAATATTAACACACTCCCAGAGATCCCATGTAAATATTAACACACTCCCGGAGACCCCATGTAAATATTAACACACTCCCGGAGACCCCTGTAAATATTAACACTCTCCCTGAGACCCTCTGTCAATGTTAACACACTCCCGGAGACACCCTGTAAATATTAACACACTCCCGGAGACCCCCTGTCAATATTAACACTCTCCCAGAGACCCCCTGTAAATATTAACACTCTCCCGGAGACCCCCTGTAAATATTAACACACTCCCGGAGACACCCTGTAAATAGTAACACACACCCGGAGACCCCCTGTAAATATTAACACACTCCCGGAGACCCCCTGTAAATATTAACACACTCCCGGAGACCCCCTGTAAATATTAACACTCTCCCGGAGACCCCCTGTAAATATTAACACACTCCCGGAGACCCCCTGTAAATATTAACACACTCCCGGAGACCCCCTGTAAATATTAACACACTCCCGGAGACCCCCTGTAAATATTAACACTCTCCCGGAGACCCCCTGTAAATATTAACACATTCCGGAGACCCCTGTAAATATTAACACTCTCCCGGAGACCCCCTGTAAATATTAACACACTCCCGGAGACCCCCTGTAAATATTAACACACTCCCGGAGACCCCCTGTAAATATTAACACTCTCCCTGAGACCCCCTGTAAATATTAACACTCTCCCGGAGACCCCCTGTAAATATTAACACTCTCCCGGAGACCCCCTGTAAATATTAACACACTCCCGGAGACCCCCTGTAAATATTAACACACTCCCGGAGAACCCCTGTAAATATTAACACACTCCCGGAGACCCCTGTAAATATTAACACACTCCCGGAGACCCCCTGTAAATATTAACACACTCCCGGAGACCCCCTGTAAATATTAACACACTCCCGGAGACCCCCTGTAAATATTAACACACTCCGGAGACCCCTGTAAATATTAACACACTCCCGGAGACCCCTGTAAATATTAACACATTCCGGAGACCCCCTGTAAATATTAACACACTCCCGGATATTATCTATAAATATTAACACACTCCCGGAGACCCCCTGTAAATATTAACACTCTCCCGGAGACCCCCTGTAAATATTAACACTCTCCCGGAGACCCCCTGTAAATATTAACACACTCCCGGAAAACCCCTGTAAATATTAACACACACCCGGAGAAACCATGTAAATATTAACACACTCCCGGAGACCCCCTGTAAATATTAACACTCTCCCTGAGACCCCCTGTAAATATTAACACACTCCCGGAGACCCCCTGTAAATATTAACACACTCCCGGAGACCCCCTGTAAATATTAACACACACCCGGAGACCCCCTGTAAATATTAACACACTCCCGGGGATCCCCTGTAAATATTAAGACACTCCCGCAGACACCCTGTAAATATTAACACACTCCTGGAGAGACCCTGTAAATATTAACACACACCCGGAGACACCCTGTAAATATTAACACACTCCCGGAGACCCCCTGTAAATATTAACACTCTCCCGGAGACCCCCTGTAAATATTAACACACTCCCGGAGACACCCTGTAAATAGTAACACACTCCTGGGCACCCCCTGTAAATATTAACACACTCCCGGAGACCCCCTGTAAATATTAACACTCTCCCGGAGACCCCTGTAAATATTAACACACTCCTGGAGAACCCTGTAAATATTAACACACTCCCGGAGAGCCCCTGTAAATATTAACACACTCCCGGAGACCCCCTGTAAATAATAACACACTCTCGGAGCACCCCCTGTAAATATTACACACACTCCCGGAGGACCCCCTGTAAATATTAACACACTCCCGAGACCCCCTGCAATATTAACAACACCCGGAGACCCCCTGTAAATATTAACACTCTCCCGGAGACCCCCTGTAAATATTAACACACTCCCGGAGACCCCCTGTAAATATTAACACACCCGGAGACCCCTGAAATATTAACACACTCCCGAGACCCCCTGTAAATATTAACACACACCCGGAGACCCCCTGTAAATATTAACACACTCCCGGAGACCCCCTGTAAATATTAACACACTCCCGGAGACCCCCTGTAAATATTAACACACTCCCGGAGACCCCCTGTAAATATTAACACACTCCCGGAGACCCCCTGTAAATATTAACACACTCCCGGAGACCCCCTGTAAATATTAACACACTCCCGGAGACCCCTGTAAATATTAACACACTCCCGGAGACCCCCTGTAAATATTAACACACTCCCGGAGACCCCCTGTAAATATTAACACACTCCCGGAGACCCCCTGTAAATATTAACACACTCCCGGAGACCCCCTGTAAATATTAACACACTCCCGGAGACCCCCTGTAAATATTAACACACTCCCGGAGACCCCCTGTAAATATTAACACTCTCCCGGAGACCCCCTGTAAATATTAACACACTCCCGGAGACCCCCTGTAAATATTAACACACTCCCGGAGACCCCCTGTAAATATTAACACACACCCGGAGACCCCCTGTAAATATTAACACACACCCGGAGACCCCCTGTAAATATTAACACACTCCCTGAGACCCCCTGTAAATATTAACACATTCCGGAGACCCCCTGTAAATATTAACACACACCCGGACACACCCTGTAAATATTAACACACTCCCGGTGACCCCCTGTAAATATTAACACACTCCCGGAGACCCCTTGTAAATATTAACACACTCCCGAAGCCCCCCTGTAAATATTAACACTCTCCCAGAGACCCCCTGTAAACATTAACACACTCCCGGAGACCCCCAGTAAACATTAACACACTCCCGGAGACCCCTGTAAATATTAACACTCTCCCGGAGACACCCTATAAATATTAACACATTCCGGAGACCCCCTGTAAATATTAACGCTCTCCTGGAGACCCCCTGTAAATATTAACACACACTCGGAGACCCCCTGTAAATATTAACACTCTCCCTGAGACCCCCTGTAAATATTAACACACTCCCGGAGACCCCCTGTAAATATTAACACACTCCCGGAGACCCCCTGTAAATATTAACACACTCCCGGAGACCCCCTGTAAATATTAACACACTCCCGGAGATCCCCTGTAAATATTAACACACTCCCGGAGACCCCCTGTAAATATTAACACACTCCCGGAGACCCACTGTAAATATTAACACACTCCCGGAGACCCCCTGTAAATATTAACACACTCCCGGAGACCCCCTGTAAATATTAACACACTCCCGGAGACCCCCTGTAAATATTAACACACTCCCGGAGACCCCCTGTAAATATTAACACACTCCCGGAGACCCCTGTAAATATTAACACACTCCCGGAGACCCCTGTAAATATTAACACACTCCCGGAGACCCCCTGTAAATATTAACACACTCCCGGAGACCCCCTGTAAATATTAACACACTCCCGGAGACCCCCTGTAAATATTAACACACTCCCGGAGACCCCCTGTAAATATTAACACTCTCCCGGAGACCCCCTGTAAATATTAACACACTCCCTGAGAACCCCTGTAAATATTAACACTCTCCCTGAGAACCCCTGTAAATATTAAAACATTCCGGAGACCCCTGTAAATATTAACACACTCCTGGAGACCCCATGTAAATATTAACACACTCCCGTAGACCCCCTGTCAATATTAACACTCTCCTGGAGACCCCCTGTAAATATAAACACACACCCGGAGACCCCCTGTAAATATTAACACTCTCCCTGAGACCCCCTGTAAATATTGACACATTCTGGAGACCCCCTGTAAATATTAACTCACTCCCAGGGACCCCGTGTAAATATTAACACACTCCCGGAGACCCCCTGTAAATATTAACACACTCCCGGAAAACCCCTCTAAATATTAACACACACCCGGGGACCCCGTGTAAATATTAACACACACCCGGACACACCCTGTAAATATTAACACGCACCCGGAGACCCCGTATAAATATTAACACACTCCCAGAGATCCCATGTAAATATTAACACACTCGCGGAGATCCCATGTAAATATTAACACACTCCCGGAGACCCCTGTAAATATTAACACTCTCCCTGAGACCCTCTGTCAATGTTAACACACTCCCAGAGACACCCTGTAAATATTAACACACTTCCGGAGACCCCCTGTCGATATTAACACTCTCCCAGAGACCCCCTGTAAATATTAACACTCTCCCGGAGACCCCCTGTAAATATTAACACACTCCCGGAGACACCCTGTAAATAGTAACACACACACGGAGACCCCCTGTAAATATTAACACACTCCCGGGGCCCCCCTGTAAATATTAACACACACCCGGAGACCCCCTGTAAATATTAACACACACCCGGAGACCCCCTGTAAATATTAACACGCTCCCTGAGACCCCCTGTAAATATTAACACATTCTGGAGACCCCCTATAAATATTAACACACACCCGGACACACCCTGTAAATATTAACACACTCCCGGAGACCCCCTGTAAATATTAACACACTCCCGGAGACCCCTGTAAATATTAACACACTCCCGGAGACCCCCTGTAAATATTAACACAATCCCATGGACACCCTGTAAATATTAACACTCTCCCGAAGATCTCCTGTAAACATTAACGCACTCCCGGAGACCAACTATAAATAATAAAAAACTCCCGAGGACCCCCTGTAAATATTAACACATTCCCGGAGACCCCCTGTAAATATTAACACACTCCCGGAGACCGCTTGTAAATATTAACACTCTCCCTGAGACCCCTGTAAATATTAACACACTCCTGGAGACCCCTGTAAATATTAACACACTCCAGGAGATTATCTGAAAATATTAACACACTCCCGGGGAACCCCCTGTAAATATTAACACACTCCCGGAGACCCCCTGTAAATATTAACACACTCCCGGAGACCCCCTGTAATATTAACACACTCCCGAAGCCCCCCCTGTAAATATTAACACACTCCTGGGCACCCCCTGTAAATATTAACACACTCCCGGAGACCCCCTGTAAATATTAACACGTTCCCTGAGACCCCCTGTAAATATTAACACATTCTGGAGACCCCCTGTAAATATTAACACACACCCGGACACACCCTGTAAATATTAACACACTCCCGGTGACCCCCTGTAAATATTAACACACTCCCGGAAAACCCCTCTAAATATTAACACACACCCGGGGACCCCCTCTAAATATTAACACACTCGCGGAGATCCCATGTAAATATTAACACACTCCCGGAGACACCCTGTAAATATTAACACACTCCCGGAGAACTCCAGTATATATTAACACACTCCCGGTGACCCCTGTAAATATTAGCCACACCCGGAGACACCCTGGAAATATTAACACACTCCCGGAGACCCCCTGTAAATATTAACGTACTCCCGGAGACCCCCTGTAAATATTAACACACTCCCGGATAGCCTCTGTAAATATTAACACACACCCGGAGATCCCATGTAAATATTAACACACTCCCGGAGACCCCCTGTAAATATTAACACTCTCCCTGAGACCCCCTGTAAATATTAACACACTCCCGGAGACCCCCTGTAAATATTAACACACTCCCGGAGACCCCCTGTAAATATTAACACACTCCCGGAGACCCCCTGTAAATATTAACACACTCCCGGAGACCCCCTGTAAATATTAACACACTCCCGGAGACCCCCTGTAAATATTAACACTCTCCGGGAGACCCCCTGTAAATATTAACACACTCCCGGAGACACCCTGTAAATATTAACACACTCCCGGAGACCCCCTGTAAATATTAACACACTCCCGGAGACCCCCTGTAAATATTAACACACTCCCGGAGACCCCCTGTAAATATTAACACACTCCCGGAGACCCCCTGTAAATATTAACACACTCCCGGAGACCCCCTGTAAATATTAACACACTCCCGGAGACCCCCTGTAAATATTAACACTCTCCCGGAGACCCCTGTAAATATTAACACACTCCCGGAGAACCCCTGTAAATATTAACACTCTCCCTGGAGACCCCCTGTAAATATTAACACACTCCGGAAGACCCCCTGTAAATATTAACACTCTCCCTGAGACCCCCTGTAAATATTAACACACTCGGAGACCCCCTGTAAATATTAACACACTCCCGGAGACCCCCTGTAAATATTAACACACTCCCGGAGACCACCCCTGTAAATATTAACACTCTCCCGGGGATCCCCTGTAAATATTAACCCCCTCCCGGAGACCCCCTGTAAATATTTACACTCTCCCGGAGACCCCCTGAAAATATTAACACATTCCCGGAGACACACTGTAAATATTAACACAGTCCCGGAGACCCCTGTAAATATTAACACACTCCCGGAGACACCCTGTAAATATTAACACACTCCCGGAGACACCAGTAAATATTAACACACTCCCGTGACCCCCTGTAAATATTAACACACTCCCGGACACCCCCTGTAAATATTAACACACTCCCGGAGACCCCCTGTAAATATTAACTACTCCCGGAGACCCCCTGTAAATATTAACACACTCCCGGAGACCCCTGTAAATATTAACACACACCCGGAGACCCCCTGTAAATATTAACACACTCCCGGGGACCCCCTGTAAATATTAACACACACCCGGAGACCCCCTGTAAATATTAACACACTCCCGGAGACCCCCTGTAAATATTAACACACTCCCTGAGACCCCCTGTAAATATTAACACATTCTGGAGACCCCCTATAAATATTAACACACACCCGGACACACCCTGTAAATATTAACACACTCCCGGTGACCCCCTGTAAATATTAACACACTCCCGGAGACCCCCTGTCAATATTAACACACTCCCGGAGACCCCCTGTAAATATTAACACTCTCCTGGAGACCCCCTGTAAATATTAACACACTCCCGCAGACCCCCTGTAAATATTAACACACTCCCGGGGACCCCCTGTCAATATTAACACACTCCCGGAGACCCCTGTAAATATTAACACTCTCCCTGAGACCCTCTGTCAATGTTAACACACTCCCAGAGACACCCTGTAAATATTAACACACTCCCGGAGACCCCTGTAAATATTAACACTCTCCCAGAGACCCCTGTAAATATTAACACTCCCGGAGACCCCCTGTAAATATTAACACACTCCCGGAGACACCCTGTAAATATTAACACACACCCGGAGACCCCCTGTAAATATTAACGCATATCCGGAGACCCCCTGTAAATATTAACACACACCCGGAGACCCCCTGTAAATATTAACACTCTCCCTGAAACCCCCTGTAAATATTAACACATTCCGGAGACCCCCTATAAATATTAACACACTCCCGGAGACCCCCAGTAAATATTAACACACTCCTGGGGAACCAACGGAAAATATTAACACTCTCCCGGGGACTCCCTGTAAATAGTAACACACTCCGGGAGACCCCCTGTAAATATTAACACTCTCCCGGAGACCCCCTGTAAATATTAACACACTCCCGGAGACCCCCTGTAAATATTAACACTCTCCCTGAGACCCCCTGTAAATATTAACACATTCCCGGAGACCCCCTGTAAATATTAACACACACCCGGAGAACCCCTGTAAATGTTAACACACTCCCGGGGACCCCCTGTAAATATTAACACACTCCCGGAGAATCCCTGTAAATATTAACACACTCCTGGGGACCCCTGTAAATATTAACACACACCCGGAGACCCCTGTAAATATTAACACAATCCCGGAGAACGCCTGTAAATATCAACAAACTCGCTGAGACACCTGTAAATATTAACACACTCCCGGAGACCCCCTGTAAATATTTACACACTCCTGGGGATCCCCCTGTAAATATTAACACACTCCCGGAGACCCCTGTAAATATTAACACACTCCCGAAGTGACCCTGTAAATATTAACACAATCCCGGAGACACCCTGTAAATATTAACACACTCCCGGAGACCCCATTTTTAATATTAACACACTCCCGGAGACCCCCTGTAAATATTAACACACTCCCGGAGACCCCCTGTAAATATTAACACACTCCCGGAGACCCCCTGTAAATATTAACACACTCCCGGAGACCCCCTGTAAATATTAACACACTCCCGGAGACCCCCTGTAAATATTAACACTCTCCCTGAGACCCCCTGTAAATATTGACACATTCTGGAGACCCCCTGTAAATATTAACACACTCCCGGAGACCCCCTGTAAATATTAACACACACCCGGAGACCCCCTGTAAATATTAACACACTCCCGGAGACCCCCTGTAAATATTAACACACTCCCGGAGACCCCCTGTAAATATTAACACACTCCCGGAGACCCCCTGTAAATATTAACACTCTCCCGGAGACCCCCTGTAAATATTAACACACTCCTGGAGATGCCCTGTAAATATTAACACATTCCCGGTGACCACCGGTTAATATTAACACACTCCCTGACAGTCCCCGTAAATATTAACAGACTTCCGGAGCCCCCCTGTAAATATTAACACACTTCCGGGGACCCCCTGTAAATATTAACACACTCCCGGAGACCCCCTGTAAATATTAACACACTCCCGGAGACCCCCTGTAAATATTAACACACTCCCGGAGACCCCCTGTAAATATTAACACACTCCCGGAGACCCCCTGTAAATATTAACACACTCCCGGAGACCCCCTGTAAATATTAACACACTCCCGGAGACCCCCTGTAAATATTAACACACTCCCGGAGACCCCCTGTAAATATTAACACACTCCTGGGGACCCCTGTAAATATTAACACACTCCCGGAGACCCCTGTAAATATTAACACACTCCCGGAGAAGCCCAGTAAAGATCAACACACTCCCGGAGATCCCTGTAAATATTAACACACTTCCGGAGAATCCCTGTAAATATTAACACACTCCCGGAGACCCTCTGTAAATATTGACACATTCCCGGAGACCCCCTGTAAATATTAACACACTCCCGCAGACCCCCTGTAAATATTAACACACTCCCGGAGACCCCTGTAAATATTAACACTCTCCCTGAGACCCCCTGTAAATATTAACACACTCCCGGAGACCCCCTGTAAATATTAACACACTCCCGGAGACCCCCTGTAAATATTAACACACTCCCAGAGACCCCCTGTAAATATTAACACACACCCGGAGACCCCCTGTAAATATTAACACTCTCCCTGAGACCCCCTGTAAATATTAACACATTCCGGAGACCCCCTGTAAATATTAACACACTCCCGGAGACCCCTGTAAATATTAACACACTCCCGGAGACCCCCTGTAAATATTAACACACTCCCGGAGACCCCCTGTAAATATTAACACACTCCCGGAGACCCCCTGTAAATATTAACACACTCCCTGAGACCCCCTGTAAATATTAACACTCTCCCGGAGACCCCCTGTAAATATTAACACACTCCCGGGGATCCCCTGTAAATATTAACACACTCCCGGAGACCCCCTGTTAATATTAACACACTCCGGACACCCCCTGTAAATATTAACACACTCCCGGGGACCCCCTGTCAATATTAACACACACCCGAGACCCCCTGTAGATATTAACACTCTCCCTGAGACCCCCTGTAAATATTAACATATTCTCGAGACCCCCTGTAAATATTAACACACTCCCGGACACACCCGGTAAATATTAACACACTCCCGGAGACCCCCTGTGAATATTAACACACTCCCGGAAAACCCCTCTAAATATTAACACACACCGGGGACCCCGTGTAAATATTAACACACTCCCGGAAAACCCCTCTAAATATTAACACACACCCGGAGACCCCCTATAAATATTAACACACTCCCGGAGATCCCATGTAAATATTAACACACTCCCGGAGACACCCTGTAAATATTAACACACTCCCGGAGAACACCAGTATATATTAACACACTCCCGGTGACCCCTGTAAATATTAACACACACCCGGAGACACCCTGTAAATATTAACACACTCCCGGAGACCCCCTGTAAATATTAACGTACTCCCGGAGACCCCCTGTAAATATTAACACACTCCCGGAGACCCCTGTAAATATTAACACACACCCGGAGACCCCCTGTAAATATTAACACACTCCCGGGGACCCCCTGTAAATATTAACACACACCCGGAGACCCCCTGTAAATATTAACACACACCCGGAGACCCCCTGTAAATATTAACACGCTCCCTGAGACCCCCTGTAAATATTAACACATTCTGGAGACCCCCTGTAAATATTAACACACACCCGGACACACCCTGTAAATATTAACACACTCCCGGTGACCCCCTGTAAATATTAACACACTCCCGGAGACCCCCTGTCAATATTAACACACTCCCGGAGACCCCCTGTAAATATTAACACTCTCCTGGAGACCCCTGTAAATATTAACACACTCCCAGAGATCTCATGTAAATATTAACACACTCACGGAGAACCCATGTAAATATTAACACACTCCCGGAGACCCCTGTAAATATTAACACTCTCCCTGAGACCCTCTGTCAATGTTAACACACTCCCAGAGACACCCTGTAAATATTAACACACTCCCGGAGCCCCCCTGTCAATATTAACACTTTCCCAGAGACCCCCTGTAAATATTAACACTCTCCCGGAGACCCCCTGTAAATATTAACACACTCCCGGAGACACCCTGTAAATAGTAACACACACCCGGAGACCCCCTGTAAATATTAACACACTCCCGGGCACCCCCTGTAAATATTAACACACACCCGGAGACCCCTTGTAAATATTAACACACTCCCGAAGCCCCCCTGTAAATATTAACACTCTCCCAGAGACCCCCTGTAAACATTAACACACTCCCGGAGACCCCCAGTAAACATTAACACACTCCCGGAGACCCCTGTAAATATTAACACTCTCCCGGAGACACCCTATAAATATTAACACATTCCGGAGACCCCCTGTAAATATTAACACTCTCCCTGAGACCCCCTGTAAATATTAACACACTCCCAGAGACCCCCTGTAAATATTAACACTCTCCCTGAGACCCCCTGTAAATATTAACATATTCTCGAGACCCCTCTAAATATTAACACACACCTGGGGACCCCGTGTAAATATTAACACACTCCCGGAAAACCCCTCTAAATATTAACACACACCCGGGGACCCCCTCTAAATATTAACACACTCGCGGAGATCCCATGTAAATATTAACACACTCCCGGAGACCCCTGTAAATATTAACACACTCCCGGAGAAACCCTGTAAATATTAACACACTCCCGGAGACCCCCTGTAAATATTAACACTCTCCTGGAGACCCCCTGTAAATATTAACACACTCCCGGAGACCCCCTGTAAATATTAACACACTCCCGGAGACCCCCTGTAAATATTAACACACTCCCGGGGACCCCCTGTAAATATTAACACACTCCCGGAGACCCCCTGTAAATATTAACACACACCGGAGACCCCCTGTAAATATTAACACACTCCCTGAGACCCCCTGTAAATATTAACACATTCTGGAGACCCCCTGTAAATATTAACACACACCCGGACACACCCTGTAAATATTAACACACTCCCGGTGACCCCCTGTAAATATTAACACACTCCCGGAGACCCCCTGTCAATATTAACACACTCCCGGAGACCCCCTGTAAATATTAACACTCTCCTGGAGACCCCTGTAAATATTAACACACACCCGAGACCCCCTGTAAATATTAACACACTCCCTGAGACCCGCTGTAAATATTAACACACTCCCGGAGACCCCCTGTAAATATTAACACTCTCCCTGAGACCCCCTGTAAATATTAACACACTCCCGGAGACACCCTGTAAATATTAACACACTCCCGGCGATCCCCCTGTCAATATTAACACTCTCCCGGACACCCCCTGTAAATATTAACACACTCCCGGAGACCCCCTGTAAATATTAACACACTCCCGGAGACCCCCTGTAAATAGTAACACACACCCGGAGACCCCCTGTAAATATTAACACACTCCCGGGCACCCCCTGTAAATATTAACACACTCCCGGTGACCCCCTGTAAATATTAACACACTCCCGGAGACCCCTTGTAAATATTAACACACTCCCGGAGACCCCCTGTAAATATTAACACTCTCCCAGAGACCCCCTGTAAATATTAACACACTCCCGGAGACCCCCTGTAAATATTAACACACTCCCGGAGACCCCTGTAAATATTAACACTCTCCCGGAGACACCCTATAAATATTAACACATTCCGGACACCCCCTGTAAATATTAACGCTCTCCTGGAGACCCCCTGTAAATATTAACACACACTCGAAGACCCCCTGTAAATATTAACACTCTCCCTGAGACCCCCTGTAAATATTAACATATTCTCGAGACCCCCTGTAAATATTAACACACTCCCGGACACACCCGGTAAATATTAACACACTCCCGGAGACCCCGTGTGAATATTAACACACTCCCGGAAAACCCCTGTAAATATTAACACACACCTGGGGACCCCTGTAAATATTAACACACTCCCGGAGACCCCTGTAAATATTAACACACTCCCGGAGACCCCCTGTAAATATTAACACACTCCCAGAGAACCCCTGTAAATAATAACACACTCCCGGAGACCCCCCCTGTAAATATTAACAGACTACCGGAGACCCCTGTATATATTAACACACTCCCGGAGACCCCCTGTAAATATTAACACACTCCCAGAGAACCCCTGTAAATATTAACACACTCCCGGAGACCCCCTGTAAATATTAACAGACTTCCGGAGACCCCCTGTAAATATTAACACACTCCCGGAGACCCCTGTAAATATTAACACACTCCCGGAGACCCCCTGTAAATATTAACACACTCCCGGAGACCCCCTGTAAATATTAACACACACCCGGAGACCCCCTGTAAATATTAACACACACCCGGAGACCCCCTGTAAATATTAACACACTCCCTGAGACCCCCTGTAAATATTAACACATTCTGGAGACCCCCTTTAAATATTAACACACACCCGGACACACCCTGTAAATATTAACACACTCCCGGTGACCCCCTGTAAATATTAACACACTCCCGGAGACCCGCTGTCAATATTAACACACTCCCGGAGACCCCCTGTAAATATTAACACTCTCCTGGAGACCCCTGTAAATATTAACACACTCCCAGAGATCTCATGTAAATATTAACACACTCACGGAGAACCCATGTAAATATTAACACACTCCCGGAGACCCCTGTAAATATTAACACTCTCCCTGAGACCCTCTGTCAATGTTAACACACTCCCAGAGACACCCTGTAAATATTAACACACTCCCGGAGCCCCCCTGTCAATATTAACACTTTCCCAGAGACCCCCTGTAAATATTAACACTCTCCCGGAGACCCCCTGTAAATATTAACACACTCCCGGAGACACCCTGTAAATAGTAACACACACCCGGAGACCCCCTGTAAATATTAACACACTCCCGGGGACCCCCTGTAAATATTAACACACACCCGGAGACCCCCTGTAAATATTAACACACACCCGGAGACCCCTTGTAAATATTAACACGCTCCCTGAGACCCCCTGTAAATATTAACACACTTCCGGAGACACCCAGTAAATATTAACACACTCCCGGAGACCCCCTGTAAATATTAACACTCTCCCTGAGACCCCCTGTAAATATTAACACATTCCGGAGACCCCTGTAAATATTAAACACTCCCGGAGACCCCTGTAAATATTAACACTCTCCTGAGACCCCCTGTAAATATTAACACACTCCCGGAGACCCCCTGTAAATATTAACACACTCCCGGGAGACCCCCTGTAAATATTAACACACCCCGAGCACCCCTGTAATATTAACACTCTCCCTGAGAACCCCCTCTAAATATTAACACACACCCGGGGACCCCCTCTAAATATTAACACACTCGCGGAGATCCCATGTAAATATTAACACACTCCCGGAGACACCCTGTAAATATTAACACACACCCGGAGACACCCTGGAAATATTAACACACTCCCGGAGACCCCCTGTAAATATTAACGTACTCCCGGAGACCCCCTGTAAATATTAACACACTCCCGGATAGCCTCTGTAAATATTAACACACACCCGGAGACCCCCTGTAAATATTAACACACTCCCGGGGACCCCCTGTAAATATTAACACACACCCGGAGACCCCCTGTAAATATTAACACACACCCGGAGACCCCCTGTAAATATTAACACACTCCCTGAGACCCCCTGTAAATATTAACACATTCTGGAGACCCCCTTTAAATATTAACACACACCCGGACACACCCTGTAAATATTAACACACTCCCGGTGACCCCCTGTAAATATTAACACACTCCCGGAGACCCCCTGTCAATATTAACACACTCCCGTAGACCCCCTGTAAATATTAACACTCTCCTGGAGACCCCTGTAAATATTAACACACTCCCAGAGATCCCATGTAAATATTAACACACTCACGGAGAACCCATGTAAATATTAACACACTCCCGGAGACCCCTGTAAATATTAACACTCTCCCTGAGACCCTCTGTCAATGTTAACACACTCCCAGGAGACACCCTGTAAATATTAACACACTCCCGGAGACCCCCTGTCAATATTACCACTTTCCCAGAGACCCCCTGTAAATATTAACACTCTCCCGGAGACCCCCTGTAAATATTAACACACTCCCGGAGACACCCTGTAAATAGTAACACACACCCGGAGACCCCCTGTAAATATTAACACACTCCCGGACGCCCCCTGTAAATATTAACACACACCCGGAGACCCCCTGTAAATATTAACACACTCCCGGAGACCCCCTGTAAATATTAACACGCTCATGAGACCCCCTGTAAATATTAACACACTCCCGGAGACCCCCTGTAAATATTAACACACTCCCGGAGACCCCCTGTAAATATTAACACACTCCCGGAGACCCCCTGTAAATATTAACACACTCCCGGAGACCCCTGTAAATATTAACACACTCCCGGAGACCCCCTGTAAATATTAACACACTCCCGGAGACCCCCTGTAAATATTAACGCATATCCGGAGACCCCCTGTAAATATTAACACTCTCCTGGAGACCCGCTGTAAATATTAAACACACTCCGCGAGACCCCCCTCTAAATATTAACACACACCCGGAGACCGCCCTGTAAATATTAACAACACTCCCGGAGAACCCCTGTAAATATTAACACACTCCTGGAGACCCCCTGTAAATATTAACACACTCCCGGAGAACCCCTGTAAATGTTAACACACTCCCGGGGACCCCCTGTAAATATTAACACACTCCCGGAGAATCCCTGTAAATATTAACACACTCCTGGGGACCCCTGTAAATATTAACACACACCCGGAGACCCCTGTAAATATTAACACAATCCCGGAGAGACCCCCTGTCAATATTAACACACTCCCGGAGAACCCCTGTAAATATTAACACACTCCCGGATAGCCTCTGTAAATATTAACACACACCTGGAGATCCCCTGTAAATATTAACACACTCCCGGAGACCCCCTGTCGATATTAACACTCTCCCAAAGACCCCCTGTAAATATTAACACACTCTCGGAGACCCCCTGTAAATATTAACACACTCCCGGACACCCCCTGTAAATATTAACATACTCCCGGAGAACCCTTGTAAATATTAACGCACTCCCGGAGACCCGCTGTAAATATTAACGCACACCCGGAGACCCCCCTGTAAATATTAACACACTCCCGGAGACCCCCTGTAAATATTAACACACTCCCGGAGACCCCCTGTAAATATTAACACACTCCCGGAGACCCCTTGTAAATATTAACACACTCCCGAACCCCCCCTGTAAATATTAACACTCTCCCAGAGACCCCCTGTAAACATTAACACACTCCCGGAGACCCACAGTAAACATTAACACACTCCCGGAGACCCCTGTAAATATTAACACTCTCCCGGAGACACCCTGTAAATATTAACACATTCCGGAGATCCCCTGTAAATATTAACGCTCTCCTGGAGACCCCCTGTAAATATTAACACACACCCAGAGACCCCCTGTCAATATTAACACTCTCCCAGAGATCCCATGTAAATATTAACACACTCGCGGAGATACCATGTAAATATTAACACACTCCCGGAGAACTCATGTAAATATTAACACACTCCCAGAGAGCCCCTGTAAATAATAATACACTCCCGGACACCCCCTGTAAATATTAACAGACTGCCGAAGACCTCCTGTAAATATTAACGCTCTCCCTGACACCCCCTGTAAATATTAAAACACTCCCAGAGATCCCCTGTAAATATTAACACACTCCCGGAGACCCCCGTCAACATTAACAAACTCCGGAGACCCCTTGTCAATATTAACACTCTCCCTGAGACTTCCTGTAAATATTAACACACTCCCGGAGACCCCCTGTAAATATTAACACTCTCCCTGAGACTTCCTGTAAATATTAACGCACTCCCTTAGACCCCCTGTAAATATTAACACTCTCCCTGAGACCCCCTGTCAATGTTAACACATTCACGGAGATCCCATGTGAATATTAACACAGTCCCGGAGACCCCCTGTAAATATTAACACATTCCCGGAGACCCCCTGTAAATATTAACACACATCCGGGGACCCCCTGTAAATATTAACACTGTTGTTTATCATAATCCTACAGGTTGATAATTCCTCTCTCACGGGAGAATCAGAGCCACAGACACGATCGCCCGAATTTACAAACGACAATCCTTTGGAGACACGAAATATTGCATTTTTCTCAACAAACTGTGTAGAAGGTACTGTGCTGTATGTTCACTCAGCATGCTCTGTACACGTCCTGGGAGTGTTTGATGGCGACAGTGTAGAGGGAGCTTTACTCTGTGTCTAACCCCGTGCTGTACCTGTCCTGGGAGTGTTTGATGGGGACAGTGTAGAGGGAGATTTACTCTGTATCTATCCCCGTGCTGTATCTGTCCTGGAAGTGTTTGATGGGGACCGTGTAGAGGGAGATTTACTCTGTATCTAACCCCGTGCTGTCCCTATCCTGGGAGTGTTTGTTGGGGACAGTGTAGAGGGAGATTTACTCTGTATCTATCCCCGTGCTGTACCTGTCCAGGGAGTGTTTGATGGGGACAGTGTAGAGGGAGCTTTACTCTGTATCTAACCCCGTGTTGTACCTGTCCTGGGAGTGTTTGATGGGGACAGTGTAGAGGGAGCTTTACTCTGTATCTAACACCGTGCTATACCTGTCCTGGGAGTGTTTGTTGGGGACAGTGTAGAGGGAGATTTACTCTGTATCTAACCCCGTTCTGTACCTGTCCTGGGAGTGTTTGATGGGGACAGTGTAGAGGGAGCTTTACTCTGTATCTAACACCGTGCTGTACCTGTCCTGGGGGTGTTTGTTGGGGACAGTGTAGAGGGAGATTTACTCTGTATCTAACCCCGTGCTGTAACTGTCCTGGGAGTGTTTGATGGGGACAGTGTAGAGGGAGGTTTATGTCTAACCTCGCACTCTGTATTGACAGGGACGGCCCGGGGGTTGGTGATCTTCACCGGGGACCGGACTGTGATGGGCCGAATCGCCACCCTGGCCTCGGGGCTGGACGTGGGCCAGACTCCCATCTCCCGCGAGATCGAGCACTTCATCCACATCATCACCGGCGTGGCCGTCTTCCTCGGGGTCTCCTTCTTCGTTCTGTCACTGATCCTGGGCTACTCGTGGCTCGAGGCCGTCATCTTCCTCATTGGCATCATCGTGGCCAATGTCCCCGAGGGACTCCTCGCCACCGTCACGGTGAGTCCTACTGACCCTTCACCCTCTGTGGGCGGCCGTACAACAGGGCTTCTGCAGACTGACCGCGCTCTCCCTCTCTCACTCTCATTCTCCCGCTCTCTCTCTGCCGCTCTCTCTCACACTCTCTCTCTCTCTCTCACTCTCCCTCTCCCTCTCCCTCTCCCTCTACCTCTCCCTCTCCCTCTCCCTCTCTCATTCTCTCTCTCTCACTCTGTCCCTCTCTCACTCTCCCTCTCTCTCTCACTCCCTCTCTCCCACACTGTCTCTCTCTCTCTCACTCTCCCTCTCTCTCACACTCTCTCTCCCACTCTCACTCTCCCTCTCTCTCCCTCCCTCTCTCTCCCTCTCTCCCTCTCTCTCTCACTCTCCCGCTCTCTCCCTCTCTCTCTCTCACTCTCTCTCTCTCTCTCTCACTCTCTCACTCTCCCTCTCTCTCTCACTCCCCCTCTCTCTCACTCTCCCACTCTCTCTCACTCTCCCACTCTCTCTCACTCTCTCTCTCACTCTCCCTCTCTCACTCTCTCCCTCTCTCTCACTCTCATTCTCTCTCTCTCTGTCTCTCCCTCTCCCTCTCTCACTCTCTCCCTCTCTCTCCCACTCTCCCTCTCTCTCTCACTCTCCCACTCTCCCGCTCTCTCTCACTCGCCCTCTCTCCCTCTCTCCCTCTCTCTCACACTCTCTCTCTCTCACTCTCACCCTCTCTCTCTCTCCCTCTCTCTCACACTCTCCCACCCTCTCTCACTCTCCCTCTCTCACACTCCCTCTCTCACACTCCCTCTCTCACACTCCCCCTCTCACTCTCCCTCTCTCTCTAACTCTCCCTCTCTCTCTCACTCTCCCCCTCTCACTCTCTCTCTCCCTCTTTCTCTCACTCTCCCCCTCTCCCTCTCTCCCTCACTCTCCCTCTCTCTCTTTGGCTCAGGTCTGCCTCACTCTAACTGCAAAACGCATGGCTCGCAAGAACTGCCTGGTGAAGAACCTGGAGGCCGTGGAGACCCTGGGCTCCACCTCGACCATCTGCTCGGACAAGACAGGGACCCTGACCCAGAACCGCATGACTGTCGCCCACATGTGGTTCGACAACCAGGTCCACGAGGCCGACACGACAGAGGATCAATCTGGTATGTTCCTGCGGGCATGGGCAGGAGAGCGTGGGAGAGTGTGTGGGTGTGGGAGAGCGAGTGGGTGTGGGAGAGTGTGTGGGTGTGGGAGAGCACGTGGTTGTGGGAGAGTGTGTGGGTGTGGGAGAGCGCGTGTGGGTGTGGGAGAGCGAGTGGGTGTGGGAGAGTGTGTGGGTGTGGGAAAGCGCGTGTGGGTGTGGGAGAGTGTGTGGGTGTGGGAGAGTGTGTGGGTGTGGGAGAGTGAGTGGGTGTGGGAGAGTGTGTGGGTGTGGGAGAGCGCGTGGGTGTGGGAGAGTGTGTGGGTGTGGGAGAGTGTGTGGGTGTGGGAGAGTGAGTGGGTGTGGGAGAGCGCGTGTGGGTGTGGGAGAGCGCATGCGGATGTGGGAGAGCGAGTGGGTGTGGGAGAGCATGCGGGTATGGGAGAGGGTGGGAGAGAGCGTGCGGGTGTGGGAGAGTGCGTGTGGGTGTGGGTGAGCGCGTGCGGGTGTGGGAGAGTGTGGAAGAGCACGTGTGGGTGAGAGAGAGTGTGGAAGAGCACGTGTGGGTGAGGGAGAGTGTGGGAGAGTGCATGCAGGTGAGGGAGAGTGTGGGAGAGCGCGTGCGGGTGTGGGAGAGTGTGGGTGAGCGCGTGCGGGTGAGGGAGAGTGTGGGAGAGCGCGTGCGGGTGAGGGAGAGTGTGGGTGAGCGCATGCAAGTGTGGGAGAGTGTGGGTGAGCGCGTGTGGGTGTGGGAGAGCGTGTGGGTGAGGGAGAGTGTGGGAGA
This sequence comes from Carcharodon carcharias, assembly GCF_017639515.1. NCBI lineage: Eukaryota > Metazoa > Chordata > Chondrichthyes > Lamniformes > Lamnidae > Carcharodon > Carcharodon carcharias. Next base: position 348,582 of record NW_024470584.1, read on the forward strand.
GCGCGTGCGGGTGTGGGAGAGTGTGGGAGAGCGCGTGCGGGTGTGGGAGAGGGTGGGAGAGCGCGTGCGAGTGTGCGAGAGCGCGTACGGGTGAGGGAGAGTGTGGGAGAGCGAGTGGGTGTGGGAGAGCGCGTGGGTGTGAGGGAGAGTGTGGGAGAGCGAGTGGGTGAGGGAGAGTGTGGGAGAGCGCGTGCGGGTGTGGGAGAGGGTGGGAGAGCGCGTGCGAGTGTGCGAGAGAGCGTGCGGGTGAGGGAGAGTGTGGGAGAGCGCGTGCGGGTGTGGGAGAGCGTGTGGGTGTAGGAGAGTGTGGGAGAGCGCCTGTGGGTGTGGGAGAGTGTGGGTGAGCGCGTGTGGGTGTGGGAGAGTGTGGGAGAGCGCCTGTGGGTGTGGGAGAGTGTGGGAGAGCGCGTGCGTGTGTGGGTGTGGGTGAGTGTGGGTGAGCGTGTGCGGGTGTGGGAGAGTGTGGGAGAGCGCGTGGGTGTAGGAGAGCGTGTGGGTGTGGGAGAGTGTGCGGGTGTGGGAGAGCGCGTGGGTGTAGGAGAGCGTGTGGGTGTGGGAGAGTGTGTGGGTGTGGGAGAGCGCGTGGGTGTGGGAGAGTGTGGGAGAGCGCGTGGGTGTAGGAGAGCGTGTGGGTGTGGGAGAGCGTGTGGGTGTGGGAGAGTGTGTGGGTGTGGGAGAGTGTGGGAGAGCGTGTGGGTGTGGGAGAGTGTGAGAGAGCGCGTGTGGGTGTGGGAGAGTGTGGGAGAGCGCGTGCGGGTGTGGGAGAGTGGGTGAGCACGTGCACGTGCGGGTGAGGGAGAGTGTGGGAGAATGCGCAGGTGTGGGAGAGTGTGGGAGAGCGCATGCAGGTGAGGGAGAGTGTGGGAGAGCGTGTGGGTGAGGGAGAGTGTGGGAGAGCGCGTGTGGGTGAGGGAGCGTGTGGGAGAGCGTGTGGGTGTGGGAGAGTGTGGGAGAGCGTGTGGATATGGGAGAGTGTGGGAGAGCGCGTGTGGGTGAGGGAGAGTGTGGGAGAGCGCGTGCGGGTGGGGGAGAGTGTAGGAGAGCGTGTGTGGGTGTGGGAGAGTGTGGGAGAGCGCGTGTGGGTGAGGGAGAGTGTGGGAGAGCGCGTGCGGGTGTGGGAGAGTGTGGGAGAGCGCGTGTGGGTGTGGGAGAGTGTGTGGGTGTGGGAGAGTGTGCGGGTGTGGGAGAGTGTGGGAGAGCGCGTGCAGGTGTGGGAGAGTGTGGGAGAGCGCGTGTGGGTGTGGGAGAGTGTGGGAGAGTGCGTGCGGATGTGGGAGAGTGTGGGAGAGCGCGTGTGGGTGTGGGAGAGTGTGTGGGTGTGGGAGAGTGTGCGGGTGTGGGAGAGTGTGGGAGAGCGCGTGCGGGTGTGGGAGAGTGTGGGAGAGCGCGTGTGGGTGTGGAGAGTGTGTGGGTGTGGGAGAGTGTGTGGGTGTGGGAGAGCGTGTGGGTGTGGGAGAGTGTGGGAGAGTGCGTATGGGTGTGGGAGAGCGTGCGGGTGTGGGAGAGTGTGGGTGAGGGAGAGTGTGGGAGAGTGTGTATGGGTGTGGGAGAGCGTGCGGGTGTGGGAGAGCGTGCGGGTGTGGGAGAGTGTGGGAGAGTGTGTGGGTGAGGGAGAGTGTGGGTGAGCGCCTGCGGGTGAGGTAGAGTGCGGGTGAGCGCGTGCGGGTGAGGGAGAGTGTGGGAGAGCGTGTGCGGGAGTGGGAGAGTGTGGGGGAGCGCATGTGGGTGTGGGAGAGCGTGCGGGTGTGGGAGAGTGTGGGAGAGCGCGTGTGGGTGTGGGAGAGTGTGCGAGAGGGCGTGTGGGTGTGGGAGAGTGTGGGTGAGCGTGTGCGGGTGTGGGAGAGTGTGGGAGAGCGTGTGCGGGTGTGGGAGAGTGTGGGTGAGCGCGTGTGTGTGTGGGAGAGTGTGGGAGAGCGTGCGGGTGTGGGAGAGTGTGGGTGAGCGCATGCGGGTGAGGGAGAGTGTGGGTGAGCGCGTGCGAGTGAGGGAGACTGGGTGAGTGCGTGCGGGTGAGGCAGAGTGTGGGTGAGCGCGTGCGGGTGAGGGAGAGTGTGGGAGAGCGTGTGGATATGGGAGAGTGTGGGAGAGTGCGTGTGGGTGAGGGAGAGTGTGGGAGAGCGCGTGCGGGTGGGGGAGAGTGTGGGAGAGCGCGTGTGGGTGTGGGAGAGTGTGGGAGAGCGCGTGTGGGTGAGGGAGAGTGTGGGAGAGCGCGTGCGGGTGTGGGAGAGTGTGGGAGAGCGCGTGTGGGTGTGGGAGAGTGTGTGGGTGTGGGAGAGTGTGCGGGTGTGGGAGAGTGTGGGCGAGCGCGTGCGGGTGTGGGAGAGTGTGGGAGAGCGCGTGTGGGTGTGGGAGAGTGTGGGAGAGTGCGTGCGGATGTGGGAGAGTGTGGGAGAGCGCGTGTGGGTGTGGGAGAGTGTGTGGGTGTGGGAGAGTGTGCGGGTGTGGGAGAGTGTGGGAGAGCGCGTGCGGGTGTGGGAGAGTGTGGGAGAGCGCGTGTGGGTGTGGGAGAGTGTGTGGGTGTGGGAGAGTGTGTGGGTGTGGGAGAGCGTGTGGGTGTGGGAGAGCGTGTGGGTGTGGGAGAGTGTGGGAGAGTGCGTATGGGTGTGGGAGAGTGTGCGGGGTGTGGGAGAGTGTGGGTGAGGGAGAGTGTGGGAGAGTGTGTATGGGTGTGGGAGAGCGTGCGGGTGTGGGAGAGCGTGCGGGTGTGGGAGAGTGTGGGAGAGTGTGTGGGTGAGGGAGAGTGTGGGTGAGCGCCTGCGGGTGAGGTAGAGTGCGGGTGAGCGCGTGCGGGTGAGGGAGAGTGTGGGAGAGCGTGTGCGGGAGTGGGAGAGTGTGGGGGAGCGCATGTGGGTGTGGGAGAGTGTGCGGGTGTGGGAGAGTGTGGGAGAGCGCGTGTGGGTGTGGGAGAGTGTGCGAGAGGGCGTGTGGGTGTTGGAGAGTGTGGGTGAGCGTGTGGGTGTGGGAGAGTGTGGGAGAGTTCGTGTGGGTGTGGGAGAGTGTGGGTGAGCGCGTGTGCGTGTGGGAGAGTGTGGGAGAGCATGCGGGTGTGGGAGAGTGTGGGTGAGCGCATGCGGGTGAGGGAGAGTGTGGGTGAGCGCGTGCGAGTGAGGGAGACTGGGTGAGAGCGTGCGGGTGAGGGAGAGTGTGGGTGAGCGCGTGCGGGTGAGGGAGAGTGTGGGAGAGTGCGTGCGGGTGTGGGAGAGTGTGGGTGAGCGCGTGCGGGTGAGGGAGAGTGCGGGTGAGCGCGTGCGGGTGAGGGAGAGTGTGGGTGAGCGCGTGCGGGTGAGGGAGAGTGCGGGTGAGCGCGTGCGGGTGAGGGAGAGTGTGGGAGAGCGCGTGCGGGTGTGGGAGAGTGTGGGTGAGGGAGAGTGTGGGAGAGTGTGTGTGGGTGTGGGAGAGTGTGGGAGAGTGTGTGCGGGTGTGGGAGAGTGTGGGAGAGTGTGTGGGTGTGGGAGAGTGTGGGTGAGCGTGCGGGTGTGGGAGAGTGTGTGTGGGTGTGGGAGAGTGTGGGAGAGGGAGAGTGTGGGAGAGTGTGTGTGGGTGTGGGAGAGTGTGGGAGAGTGTGTGCGGGTGTGGGAGAGTGTGGGAGAGGGAGAGTGTGGGAGAGTGTGTGTGGGTGTGGGAGAGTGTGGGAGAGTGTGTGCGGGTGTGGGAGAGTGTGGGAGAGCGCGTGTGGGTGAGGGAGAGTGTGGGAGAGCGTGTGGGTGTGGGAGAGTGTGGGAGAGCGTGTGGGTGTGGGAGAGTGTGGGCGTGCGGGTGAGGGAGAGTGTGGGTGAGCGCGTGCAGGTGTGGGAGAGTGTGGGAGAGCGCGTGTGGGTGAGGGAGAGTGTGGGAGAGCGTGCGGGTGTGGGAGAGTGTGGGTGAGCGCGTGTGGGTGTGGGAGAGTGTGGGAGAGCGCGTGTGGGTGAGGGAGAGTGTGGGAGAGCGTGCGGGTGTGGGAGAGTGTGGGTGAGCGCGTGCAGGTGTGGGAGAGTGTGGGAGAGCGCGTGTGGGTGAGGGAGAGTGTGGGAGAGCGCGTGCGGGTGTGGGAGAAGGTGGGTGAGCGTGTGCGGGAGTGGGATAGTGTGGGAGAGTGTGGGAGAGCATGTGGGTGTGGGAGAGTGTGTGTGAGTGCGTGCGCATGTGGGTGTGGGAGAGCGCGCGGGTGTGGGAGAGTGTGGGAGAGCACGTGCGGGTGAGGGAGAGTGTGGGAGAGCGCGTGCGGGTGAGGGAGAGTGTGGGTGAGCGCGTGTGGGTGTGGGAGAGCGTGTGGGTGAGGGAGAGTGTGGGTGAGCATGTGTGGGTGTGGGAGAGTGTGGGAAACGCGTGTGGGTGAGGGAGAGTGTGGGAGAGCGCGTGTGGGTGTGGGAGAGTGTGGGAGAGCGTGTGTGGGTGTGGGAGAGTGTGGGAGAGCGCGTGCGGGTGTGGGAGAGTGTGGGAGAGCGTGCGGGTGTGGGAGAGTGTGGGAGAGCGCGTGCGGGTGTGGGAGAGCGCGTGTGGGTGTGGGAGAGTGTGTGGGTGTGGGAGAGTGTGCGGGTGTGGGAGAGTGTGGGAGAGCGCGTGCGGGTGTGGGAGAGTGTGTGGGTGTGGGAGAGTGTGTGGGTGTGGGAGAGTGTGTGGGTGTGGGAGAGTGTGGGAGAGCGTGCGGGTGAGGGAGAGTGTGGGAGAGCGCGTGTGGGTGAGGGAGAGTGTGGGTGAGCGCGTGTGGGTGTGGGAGAGTGTGGGTGAGCGTGTGGGTGTGGGAGAGCGTGTGTGGGTGTGGGAGAGTGTGGGTGAGCGCGTGCGGGTGAGGTAGAGTGTGGGTGAGCGCGTGCGGGTGAGGGAGAGTGTGGGTGAGCGCGTGCGGGTGAGGGAGAGTGCGGGTGAGCGCGTGCGGGTGAGGGAGACTGTGGGTGAGCGTGTGCGGGTGTGGGAGAGTGTGGGGGAGCGCGTGCGGGTGAGGGAGAGTGTGGGAGAGTGTGTGGGTGTGGGAGAGTGTGGGTGAGGGAGAGTGTGGGAGAGTGCGTATGGGTGTGGGAGAGCGTGCGGGTGTGGGAGAGTGTGGGAGAGCGTGCGGGTGTGGGAGAGTGTGGGAGAGTGCGTATGGGTGTGGGAGAGTGTGGGAGAGTGTGGGACCGTGTGGGAGAGAGTGTGCGGGTGTGGGAGAATATGGGAGAGTGCGTATGGGTTTGGGAGAGTGTGCGCGTGTGGGTGTGGGAGAGTGTGGGAGAGTGCGTTTGGGTTTGGGAGAGTGTGGGAGAGTGCGTATGGGTGTGGGAGAGCGTGTCGGTGAGGGAGAGTGTGGGAGAGCGCGTGTGGGTGTGGGAGAGTGTGGGAGAGCGTGTGGGTGTGGGAGAGTGTGGGTGAGCGCATGCGGGTGAGGGAGAGTGTGGGTGAGCGCGTGCGGGTGAGGGAGACTGGGTGAGCGCGTGCGGGTGAGGGAGAGTGTGGGTGAGCGCGTGCGGGTGAGGGAGAGTGTGGGTGAGCGCGTGCGGGTGAGGGAGAGTGTGGGTGAGCGCGTGCGGGTGTGGGAGAGTGCGGGTGAGCGCATGCGGGTGTGGGAGAGTGTGGGAGAGCGCGTGCGGGTGAGGGAGAGTGTGGGAGAGCGCGTGTGGGTGAGGGAGAGTGTGGGGGAGCGCGTGTGGGTGAGGGAGAGTGTGGGAGAGTGCGTGCGGGTGTGGGAGAGTGTGGGGGAGCGCGTGTGGGTGAGGGAGAGTGTGGGAGAGTGCGTGTGGGTTTGGGAGAGTGTGGGAGAGTGTGTATGGGTGTGGGAGAGTGCGTATGGGTGTGGGAGAGCGTGTGGGTGTGGGAGAGTGCGTATGGGTGTGGGAGAGCGTGCGGGTGTGGGAGAGTGTGGGAGAGTGCGTGTGGGTGTGGGAGAGTGCGTATGGGTGTGGGAGAGCGTGTGGGTGTGGGAGAGTGCGTATGGGTGTGGGAGAGTGTGGGTGAGCGCGTGCGGGTGTGTGAGAGCGTGCGGGTGTGGGAGAGTGTGGGTGAGCGTGTGCGGGTGTGGGAGAGTGTGGGTGAGCGTGTGCGGGTGTGGGAGAGTGTGGGTGAGCGCGTGTGGGTGAGGGAGAGTGTGGGAGAGCGCGTGTGGGTGTGGGAGAGTGTGGGAGAGTGTGGGTGAGCGCGTGCGGGTGAGGGAGAGTGTGGGAGAGCGTGCGGGTGTGGGAGAGTGTGGGTGAGCGTGTGCGGGTGTGGGAGAGTGTGGGTGAGCGGGTGTGGGTGAGGGAGAGTGTGGGAGAGCGCGTGTGGGTGTGGGAGAGTATGGGAGAGTGTGGGTGAGCGGGTGTGGGAGAGCGTGCGGGTGTGGGAGAGTGTGGGTGTGCGCGTGTGGGTGAGGGAGAGTGTGGGAGAGCGCGTGTGGGTGTGGGAGAGTGTGGGAGAGCGTGTGGGTGTGGGAGAGTGTGGGTGAGCGCCTGCGGGTGTGGAGAGCGTGCGGGCGTGGGAGAGTGTGGGTGAGCGTGTGTGGGTGTGGGAGAGTGTGGGAGAGCGTGTGGGTGTGTGTGGAGTGTGGGAGAACGCGTGCGGGTGTGTGGAGTGTGGGAGAGCGCATGCGGGTGTGTGGAGTGTGGGAGAGCGCATGCGCGTATGGGAGAGTGTGGGAGTGCGCGTGTGGGTGTGGGAGAGTGTGGGTGAGCGTGTGCGGGTGAGGGAGAGTGTGTGCGGGTGAGGGAGAGTGTGGGTGAGCGAGCGGGTGTGGGAGAGTGTGGGAGAGCACGTGCAGGTGTGGGAGAGTGTGGGATAGCGCGTGTGGGTGAGGGAGAGTGTGGCAGAGCATGTGGGTGTGGGAGAGTGTGTGGGTGTGGGAGAGCGTGTGGGTGTGGGAGAGTGTGGGAGAGCTCGCGGGTGTGGGAGAGCGTGTGGGTGTGGGAGAGTGTGGGAGAGCGCGTGCGGGTGAGGGATGGTTTGGGAGAGTGCGTGCGGGTGTGGGAGAGCGCGTGGGTGTGGGAGAGTGTGGGAGAGCGCATGTGGGTGAGGGAGCGTGTGGGAGAGCGTGTGGGTGTGGGAGAGTGTGGGAGAGCGTGTGGATATGGGAGAGTGTGGGAGAGCGCGTGTGGGTGAGGGAGAGTGTGGGGAGCGCGTGCGGGTGGGGGAGAGTGTAGGAGAGCGTGTGTGGGTGTGGGAGAGTGTGGGAGAGCGCGTGTGGGTGAGGGAGAGTGTGGGAGAGCGCGTGCGGGTGTGGGAGAGTGTGGGAGAGCGCGTGTGGGTGTGGGAGAGTGTGTGGGTGTGGGAGAGTGTGCGGGTGTGGGAGAGTGTGGGAGAGCGCGTGCGGGTGTGGGAGAGTGTGGGAGAGCGCGTGTGGGTGTGGGAGAGTGTGGGAGAGTGCGTGCGGATGTGGGAGAGTGTGGGAGAGTGTGTGAGTGGGGTGTGGGAGAGTGTGTGAGCGGGGTGTGGGAGAGTGTGTGAGCGGGGTGTGGGAGAGTGTGTGAGAGCGCGTGCGGGTGTGGGAGAGTGTGGGAGAGCGCGTGTGGGTGTGGAGAGTGTGTGGGTGTGGGAGAGTGTGTGGGTGTGGGAGAGCGTGTGGGTGTGGGAGAGTGTGGGAGAGTGCGTATGGGTGTGGGAGAGCGTGCGGGTGTGGGAGAGTGTGGGTGAGGGAGAGTGTGGGAGAGTGTGTATGGGTGTGGGAGAGCGTGCGGGTGTGGGAGAGCGTGCGGGTGTGGGAGAGTGTGGGAGAGTGTGTGGGTGAGGGAGAGTGTGGGTGAGCGCCTGCGGGTGAGGTAGAGTGCGGGTGAGCGCGTGCGGGTGAGGGAGAGTGTGGGAGAGCGTGTGCGGGAGTGGGAGAGTGTGGGGGAGCGCATGTGGGTGTGGGAGAGCGTGCGGGTGTGGGAGAGTGTGGGAGAGCGCGTGTGGGTGTGGGAGAGTGTGCGAGAGGGCGTGTGGGTGTGGGAGAGTGTGGGTGAGCGTGTGCGGGTGTGGGAGAGTGTGGGAGAGCGTGTGCGGGTGTGGGAGAGTGTGGGTGAGCGCGTGTGTGTGTGGGAGAGTGTGGGAGAGCGTGCGGGTGTGGGAGAGTGTGGGTGAGCGCATGCGGGTGAGGGAGAGTGTGGGTGAGCGCGTGCGAGTGAGGGAGACTGGGTGAGTGCGTGCGGGTGAGGCAGAGTGTGGGTGAGCGCGTGCGGGTGAGGGAGAGTGTGGGAGAGCGTGTGGATATGGGAGAGTGTGGGAGAGTGCGTGTGGGTGAGGGAGAGTGTGGGAGAGCGCGTGCGGGTGGGGGAGAGTGTGGGAGAGCGCGTGTGGGTGTGGGAGAGTGTGGGAGAGCGCGTGTGGGTGAGGTAGAGTGTGGGAGAGCGCGTGCGGGTGTGGGAGAGTGTGGGAGAGCGCGTGTGGGTGTGGGAGAGTGTGTGGGTGTGGGAGAGTGTGCGGGTGTGGGAGAGTGTGGGAGAGCGCGTGCGGGTGTGGGAGAGTGTGGGAGAGCGCGTGTGGGTGTGGGAGAGTGTGGGAGAGTGCGTGCGGATGTGGGAGAGTGTGGGAGAGCGCGTGTGGGTGTGGGAGAGTGTGTGGGTGTGGGAGAGTGTGCGGGTGTGGGAGAGTGTGGGAGAGCGCGTGCGGGTGTGGGAGAGTGTGGGAGAGCGCGTGTGGGTGTGGGAGAGTGTGTGGGTGTGGGAGAGTGTGTGGGTGTGGGAGAGCGTGTGGGTGTGGGAGAGCGTGTGGGTGTGGGAGAGTGTGGGAGAGTGCGTATGGGTGTGGGAGAGTGTGCGGGTGTGGGAGAGTGTGGGTGAGGGAGAGTGTGGGAGAGTGTGTATGGGTGTGGGAGAGCGTGCGGGTGTGGGAGAGCGTGCGGGTGTGGGAGAGTGTGGGAGAGTGTGTGGGTGAGGGAGAGTGTGGGTGAGCGCCTGCGGGTGAGGTAGAGTGCGGGTGAGCGCGTGCGGGTGAGGGAGAGTGTGGGAGAGCGTGTGCGGGAGTGGGAGAGTGTGGGGGAGCGCATGTGGGTGTGGGAGAGTGTGCGGGTGTGGGAGAGTGTGGGAGAGCGCGTGTGGGTGTGGGAGAGTGTGCGAGAGGGCGTGTGGGTGTGGGAGAGTGTGGGTGAGCGTGTGCGGGTGTGGGAGAGTGTGGGAGAGCGTGTGCGGGTGTGGGAGAGTGTGGGTGAGCGCGTGTGCGTGTGGGAGAGTGTGGGAGAGCATGCGGGTGTGGGAGAGTGTGGGTGAGCGCATGCGGGTGAGGGAGAGTGTGGGTGAGCGCGTGCGAGTGAGGGAGACTGGGTGAGAGCGTGCGGGTGAGGGAGAGTGTGGGTGAGCGCGTGCGGGTGAGGGAGAGTGTGGGAGAGTGCGTGCGGGTGTGGGAGAGTGTGGGTGAGCGCGTGCGGGTGAGGGAGAGTGCGGGTGAGCGCGTGCGGGTGAGGGAGAGTGTGGGTGAGCGCGTGCGGGTGAGGGAGAGTGCGGGTGAGCGCGTGCGGGTGAGGGAGAGTGTGGGAGAGCGCGTGCGGGTGTGGGAGAGTGTGGGTGAGGGAGAGTGTGGGAGAGTGTGTGTGGGTGTGGGAGAGTGTGGGAGAGTGTGTGCGGGTGTGGGAGAGTGTGGGAGAGTGTGTGGGTGTGGGAGAGTGTGGGTGAGCGTGCGGGTGTGGGAGAGTGTGTGTGGGTGTGGGAGAGTGTGGGAGAGGGAGAGTGTGGGAGAGTGTGTGTGGGTGTGGGAGAGTGTGGGAGAGTGTGTGCGGGTGTGGGAGAGTGTGGGAGAGCGCGTGTGGGTGAGGGAGAGTGTGGGAGAGCGTGTGGGTGTGGGAGAGTGTGGGAGAGCGTGTGGGTGTGGGAGAGTGTGGGCGTGCGGGTGAGGGAGAGTGTGGGTGAGCGCGTGCAGGTGTGGGAGAGTGTGGGAGAGCGCGTGTGGGTGAGGGAGAGTGTGGGAGAGCGTGCGGGTGTGGGAGAGTGTGGGTGAGCGCGTGTGGGTGTGGGAGAGTGTGGGAGAGCGCGTGTGGGTGAGGGAGAGTGTGGGAGAGCGTGCGGGTGTGGGAGAGTGTGGGTGAGCGCGTGCAGGTGTGGGAGAGTGTGGGAGAGCGCGTGTGGGTGAGGGAGAGTGTGGGAGAGCGCGTGCGGGTGTGGGAGAAGGTGGGTGAGCGTGTGCGGGAGTGGGAGAGTGAGGGAGACTGTGGGAGAGCATGTGGGTGTGGGAGAGTGTGTGTGAGTGCGTGCGCATGTGGGTGTGGGAGAGCGCACGGGTGAGGGAGAGTGTGGGTGAGCACGTGCGGGTGAGGGAGAGTGTGGGAGAGCGCGTGCGGGTGAGGGAGAGTGTGGGTGAGCGCGTGTGGGTGTGGGAGAGCGTGTGGGTGAGGGAGAGTGTGGGTGAGCATGTGTGGGTGTGGGAGAGTGTGGGAGAGTGTGTGCGGGTGTGGGAGAGTGTGGGAGAGCGCGTGTGGGTGAGGGAGAGTGTGGGAGAGCGTGTGGGTGTGGGAGAGTGTGGGAGAGCGTGTGGGTGTGGGAGAGTGTGGGCGTGCGGGTGAGGGAGAGTGTGGGTGAGCGCGTGCTGGTGTGGGAGAGTGTGGGAGAGCGCGTGTGGGTGAGGGAGAGTGTGGGAGAGCGTGCGGGTGTGGGAGAGTGTGGGTGAGCGCGTGTGGGTGTGGGAGAGTGTGGGAGAGCGCGTGTGGGTGAGGGAGAGTGTGGGAGAGCGTGCGGGTGTGGGAGAGTGTGGGTGAGCGCGTGCAGGTGTGGAGAGTGTGGGAGAGCGCGTGTGGGTGAGGGAGAGTGTGGGAGAGCGCGTGCGGGTGTGGGAGAAGGTGGGTGAGCGTGTGCGGGAGTGGGAGAGTGAGGGAGACTGTGGGAGAGCATGTGGGTGTGGGAGAGTGTGTGTGAGTGCGTGCGCATGTGGGTGTGGGAGAGCGCACGGGTGAGGGAGAGTGTGGGTGAGCACGTGCGGGTGAGGGAGAGTGTGGGAGAGCGCGTGCGGGTGAGGGAGAGTGTGGGTGAGCGCGTGTGGGTGTGGGAGAGCGTGTGGGTGAGGGAGAGTGTGGGTGAGCATGTGTGGGTGTGGGAGAGTGTGGGAAACGCGTGTGGGTGAGGGAGAGTGTGGGAGAGCGCGTGTGGGTGTGGGAGAGTGTGGGAGAGCGTGTGTGGGTGTGGGAGAGTGTGGGAGAGCGCGTGCGGGTGTGGGAGAGTGTGGGAGAGCGTGCGGGTGTGGGAGAGTGTGGGAGAGCGCGTGCGGGTGTGGGAGAGCGCGTGTGGGTGTGGGAGAGTGTGTGGGTGTGGGAGAGTGTGCGGGTGTGGGAGAGTGTGGGAGAGCGCGTGCGGGTGTGGGAGAGTGTGTGGGTGTGGGAGAGTGTGTGGGTGTGGGAGAGTGTGGGAGAGCGTGCGGGTGAGGGAGAGTGTGGGAGAGCGCGTGTGGGTGAGGGAGAGTGTGGGTGAGCGCGTGTGGGTGTGGGAGAGTGTGGGAGAGCGTGTGGGTGTGGGAGAGCGTGTGTGGGTGTGGGAGAGTGTGGGTGAGCGCGTGCGGGTGAGGTAGAGTGTGGGTGAGCGCGTGCGGGTGAGGGAGAGTGTGGGTGAGCGCGTGCGGGTGAGGGAGAGTGCGGGTGAGCGCGTGCGGGTGAGGGAGACTGTGGGTGAGCGTGTGCGGGTGTGGGAGAGTGTGGGGGAGCGCGTGCGGGTGAGGGAGAGTGTGGGAGAGTGTGTGGGTGTGGGAGAGTGTGGGTGAGGGAGAGTGTGGGAGAGTGCGTATGGGTGTGGGAGAGCGTGCGGGTGTGGGAGAGTGTGGGAGAGCGTGCGGGTGTGGGAGAGTGTGGGAGAGTGCGTATGGGTGTGGGAGAGTGTGGGAGAGTGTGGGACCGTGTGGGAGAGAGTGTGCGGGTGTGGGAGAATATGGGAGAGTGCGTATGGGTTTGGGAGAGTGTGCGCGTGTGGGTGTGGGAGAGTGTGGGAGAGTGCGTATGGGTTTGGGAGAGTGTGGGAGAGTGCGTATGGGTGTGGGAGAGCGTGTCGGTGAGGGAGAGTGTGGGGAGAGCGCGTGTGGGTGTGGGAGAGTGTGGGAGAGCGTGTGGGTGTGGGAGAGTGTGGGTGAGCGCATGCGGGTGAGGGAGAGTGTGGGTGAGCGCGTGCGGGTGAGGGAGACTGGGTGAGCGCGTGCGGGTGAGGAGAGTGTGGGTGAGCGCGTGCGGGTGAGGGAGAGTGTGGGTGAGCGCGTGCGGGTGAGGGAGAGTGTGGGTGAGCGCGTGCGGGTGTGGGAGAGTGCGGGTGAGCGCATGCGGGTGTGGGAGAGTGTGGGAGAGCGCGTGCGGGTGAGGGAGAGTGTGGGAGAGCGCGTGTGGGTGAGGGAGAGTGTGGGGGAGCGCGTGTGGGTGAGGGAGAGTGTGGGAGAGTGCGTGCGGGTGTGGGAGAGTGTGGGGGGAGCGCGTGTGGGTGAGGGAGAGTGTGGGAGAGTGCGTGTGGGTTTGGGAGAGTGTGGGAGAGTGTGTATGGGTGTGGGAGAGTGCGTATGGGTGTGGGAGAGCGTGTGGGTGTGGGAGAGTGCGTATGGGTGTGGGAGAGCGTGCGGGTGTGGGAGAGTGTGGGAGAGTGCGTGTGGGTGTGGGAGAGTGCGTATGGGTGTGGGAGAGCGTGTGGGTGTGGGAGAGTGCGTATGGGTGTGGGAGAGTGTGGGTGAGCGCGTGCGGGTGTGTGAGAGCGTGCGGGTGTGGGAGAGTGTGGGTGAGCGTGTGCGGGTGTGGGAGAGTGTGGGTGAGCGTGTGCGGGTGTGGGAGAGTGTGGGTGAGCGCGTGTGGGTGAGGGAGAGTGTGGGAGAGCGCGTGTGGGTGTGGGAGAGTGTGGGAGAGTGTGGGTGAGCGCGTGCGGGTGAGGGAGAGTGTGGGAGAGCGTGCGGGTGTGGGAGAGTGTGGGTGAGCGTGTGCGGGTGTGGGAGAGTGTGGGTGAGCGGGTGTGGGTGAGGGAGAGTGTGGGAGAGCGCGTGTGGGTGTGGGAGAGTATGGGAGAGTGTGGGTGAGCGGGTGTGGGAGAGCGTGCGGGTGTGGGAGAGTGTGGGTGTGCGCGTGTGGGTGAGGGAGAGTGTGGGAGAGCGCGTGTGGGTGTGGGAGAGTGTGGGAGAGCGTGTGGGTGTGGGAGAGTGTGGGTGAGCGCCTGCGGGTGTGGGAGAGCGTGCGGGCGTGGGAGAGTGTGGGTGAGCGTGTGTGGGTGTGGGAGAGTGTGGGAGAGCGTGTGGGTGTGTGTGGAGTGTGGGAGAACGCGTGCGGGTGTGTGGAGTGTGGGAGAGCGCATGCGGGTGTGTGGAGTGTGGGAGAGCGCATGCGCGTATGGGAGAGTGTGGGAGTGCGCGTGTGGGTGTGGGAGAGTGTGGGTGAGCGTGTGCGGGTGAGGGAGAGTGTGTGCGGGTGAGGGAGAGTGTGGGTGAGCGAGCGGGTGTGGGAGAGTGTGGGAGAGCTCGTGCAGGTGTGGGAGAGTGTGGGATAGCGCGTGTGGGTGAGGGAGAGTGTGGCAGAGCTTGTGGGTGTGGGAGAGTGTGTGGGTGTGGGAGAGCGTGTGGGTGTGGGAGAGTGTGGGAGAGCTCGCGGGTGTGGGAGAGCGTGTGGGTGTGGGAGAGTGTGGGAGAGCGCGTGCGGGTGAGGGATGGTTTGGGAGAGTGCGTGCGGGTGTGGGAGAGCGCGTGGGTGTGGGAGAGTGTGGGAGAGCGCATGTGGGTGTGGGAGAGCACGTGCGGGTGTGGGAGAGTGTGGGAGAGCGGGTGAGGGAGAGTGTGGGAGAGCGCGTGCGGGTGTGGGAGAGCGCGCGGGTGTGGGAGAGCGTGTGGGTGTGGGAGAGTGTGGGGGAGCGCATGTGGGTGTGGGAGAGCACGTGCGGGTGTGGGAGAGTGTGGGAGAGCGGGTGAGGGAGAGTGTGGGAGAGCGCGTGCGGGTGTGGGAGAGCACGCGGGTGTGGGAGAGTGTGGGAGTGCGCGCGGGTGTGGGAGAGTGTGGGAGAGCGTGTGGGTGTGGGAGAGTGTGGGTGAGTGCGTGCGGGTGTGGGAGAGTGTGGGAGAGCGCGTGCGGGTGTGGGAGAGCGTGTGGGTGTGGGAGAGCGCTTGCGGGTGTGTGAGAGTGTGGGAGAGCGCGTGCGGGTGTGGGAGAGTTCGTGCGGGGTGAGGGCGAGTGTGGGTGAGCGCGTGTGGGTGAGCGCGTGTGGATGTGGGAGAGTGTGGGAGAGAGTGTGTGTGTGGGAGAGCACATGCGGGTGTGGGAGAGTGTGGGTGAGCGCGTGCGGGTGTGGGAGAGTGTGGGAGAGCGTGTGGGTGTGGGAGAGTGTGAGTGAGGGAGAGTGTGGATGAGCGCGTGTGGGTGTGGGAGATTGTGAGAGAGCGTGCGGGTGTGGGAGAGTGTGGGAGAGCACGTGCAGGTGTGGAAGAGTGTGGGTGAGCGCATGCGGGTGAGGGAGAGTGTGGGTGAGTGCATGCGGGTGAGGGAGAGCGCGTGCGGGTGTGGGTGAGCGTGTGCGGGTGTCGGAGAGCACGTGCGGGTGTGGGTGAGCGTGTGCGGGTGTGGGAGAGTGTGAGAGAGTGCGTACGGGTGAGGGAGAGTGTGGGTGAGTGCATGCGGTTGAGGGAGAGCGTGCGGGTGTGGGAGAGTGTGGGAGAGCGTGCGGGTTTGGGAGAGTGTGGGTGAGCGCGTGTGGGTGTGGGAGAGCGTGTGGGTGAGGGAGAGTGTGGGTGAGCATGTGTGGGTGTGGGAGAGTGTGGGAAACGCGTGTGGGTGAGGGAGAGTGTGGGAGAGCGCGTGTGGGTGTGGGAGAGTGTGGGAGAGCGTGTGTGGGTGTGGGAGAGTGTGGGAGAGCGCGTGCGGGTGTGGGAGAGTGTGGGAGAGCGTGCGGGTGTGGGAGAGTGTGGGAGAGCGCGTGCGGGTGTGGGAGAGCGCGTGTGGGTGTGGGAGAGTGTGTGGGTGTGGGAGAGTGTGCGGGTGTGGGAGAGTGTGGGAGAGCGCGTGCGGGTGTGGGAGAGTGTGTGGGTGTGGGAGAGTGTGTGGGTGTGGGAGAGTGTGGGAGAGCGTGCGGGTGAGGGAGAGTGTGGGAGAGCGCGTGTGGGTGAGGGAGAGTGTGGGTGAGCGCGTGTGGGTGTGGGAGAGTGTGGGAGAGCGTGTGGGTGTGGGAGAGCGTGTGTGGGTGTGGGAGAGTGTGGGGTGAGCGCGTGCGGGTGAGGTAGAGTGTGGGTGAGCGCGTGCGGGTGAGGGAGAGTGTGGGTGAGCGCGTGCGGGTGAGGGAGAGTGCGGGTGAGCGCGTGCGGGTGAGGGAGACTGTGGGTGAGCGTGTGCGGGTGTGGGAGAGTGTGGGGGGAGCGCGTGCGGGTGAGGGAGAGTGTGGGAGAGTGTGTGGGTGTGGGAGAGTGTGGGTGAGGGAGAGTGTGGGAGAGCGTGCGGGTGTGGGAGAGTGTGCGGGTGTGGGAGAGTGTGGGAGAGCGTGCGGGTGTGGGAGAGTGTGGGAGAGTGCGTATGGGTGTGGGAGAGTGTGGGAGAGTGTGGGACCGTGTGGGAGAGAGTGTGCGGGTGTGGGAGAATATGGGAGAGTGCGTATGGGTTTGGGAGAGTGTGCGCGTGTGGGTGTGGGAGAGTGTGGGAGAGTGCGTATGGGTTTGGGAGAGTGTGGGAGAGTGCGTATGGGTGTGGGAGAGCGTGTCGGTGAGGGAGAGTGTGGGAGAGCGCGTGTGGGTGTGGGAGAGTGTGGGAGAGCGTGTGGGTGTGGGAGAGTGTGGGTGAGCGCGTGCGGGTGAGGGAGACTGGGTGAGCGCGTGCGGGTGAGGGAGAGTGTGGGTGAGCGCGTGCGGGTGAGGGAGAGTGTGGGTGAGCGCGTGCGGGTGAGGGAGAGTGTGGGTGAGCGCGTGCGGGTGTGGGAGAGTGCGGGTGAGCGCATGCGGGTGTGGGAGAGTGTGGGAGAGCGCGTGCGGGTGAGGGAGAGTGTGGGAGAGCGCGTGTGGGTGAGGGAGAGTGTGGGGGAGCGCGTGTGGGTGAGGGAGAGTGTGGGAGAGTGCGTGCGGGTGTGGGAGAGTGTGGGGGAGCGCGTGTGGGTGAGGGAGAGTGTGGAGAGTGCGTGTGGGTTTGGGAGAGTGTGGGAGAGTGTGTATGGGTGTGGGAGAGTGCGTATGGGTGTGGGAGAGCGTGTGGGTGTGGGAGAGTGCGTATGGGTGTGGGAGAGCGTGTGGGTGTGGGAGAGTGCGTATGGGTGTGGGAGAGTGTGGGTGAGCGCGTGCGGGTGTGTGAGAGCGTGCGGGTGTGGGAGAGTGTGGGAGAGTGCGTGTGGGTGTGGGAGAGTGCGTATGGGTGTGGGAGAGCGTGTGGGTGTGGGAGAGTGCGTATGGGTGTGGGAGAGTGTGGGTGAGCGCGTGCGGGTGTGTGAGAGCGTGCGGGTGTGGGAGAGTGTGGGTGAGCGTGTGCGGGTGTGGGAGAGTGTGGGTGAGCGTGTGCGGGTGTGGGAGAGTGTGGGTGAGCGCGTGTGGGTGAGGGAGAGTGTGGGAGAGCGCGTGTGGGGTGTGGGAGAGTGTGGGAGAGTGTGGGTGAGCGCGTGCGGGTGAGGGAGAGTGTGGGAGAGCGTGCGGGTGTGGGAGAGTGTGGGTGAGCGTGTGCGGGTGTGGGAGAGTGTGGGTGAGCGGGGTGTGGGTGAGGGAGAGTGTGGGAGAGCGCGTGTGGGTGTGGGAGAGTATGGGAGAGTGTGGGTGAGCGGGTGTGGGAGAGCGTGCGGGTGTGGGAGAGTGTGGGTGTGCGCGTGTGGGTGAGGGAGAGTGTGGGAGAGCGCGTGTGGGTGTGGGAGAGTGTGGGAGAGCGTGTGGGTGTGGGAGAGTGTGGGTGAGCGCCTGTGGGTGTGGGAGAGCGTGCGGGCGTGGGAGAATGTGGGTGAGCGTGTGTGGGTGTGGGAGAGTGTGGGAGAGCGTGTGGGTATGTGTGGAGTGTGGGAGAACGCGTGCGGGTGTGTGGAGTGTGGGAGAGCGCATGCGGGTGTGTGGAGTGTGGGAGAGCGCATGCGCGTATGGGAGAGTGTGGGAGTGCGCGTGTGGGTGTGGGAGAGTGTGGGTGAGCGTGTGCGGGTGAGGGAGAGTGTGTGCGGGTGAGGGAGAGTGTGGGTGAGCGAGCGGGTGTGGGAGAGTGTGGGAGAGCACGTGCAGGTGTGGGAGAGTGTGGGATAGCGCGTGTGGGTGAGGGAGAGTGTGGCAGAGCATGTGGGTGTGGGAGAGTGTGTGGGTGTGGGAGAGCGTGTGGGTGTGGGAGAGTGTGGGAGAGCTCGCGGGTGTGGGAGAGCGTGTGGGTGTGGGAGAGTGTGGGAGAGCGCGTGCGGGTGAGGGATGGTTTGGGAGAGTGCGTGCGGGTGTGGGAGAGCGCGTGGGTGTGGGAGAGTGTGGGAGAGCGCATGTGGGTGTGGGAGAGCACGTGCGGGTGTGGGAGAGTGTGGGAGAGCGGGTGAGGGAGAGTGTGGGAGAGCGCGTGCGGGTGTGGGAGAGCGCGCGGGTGTGGGAGAGCGTGTGGGTGTGGGAGAGTGTGGGGGAGCGCATGTGGGTGTGGGAGAGCACGTGCGGGTGTGGGAGAGTGTGGGAGAGCGGGTGAGGGAGAGTGTGGGAGAGCGCGTGTGGGTGTGGGAGAGTGTGGGAGAGCGTGTGTGGGTGTGGGAGAGTGTGGGAGAGCGCGTGCGGGTGTGGGAGAGTGTGGGAGAGCGTGCGGGTGTGGGAGAGTGTGGGAGAGCGCGTGCGGGTGTGGGAGAGCGCGTGTGGGTGTGGGAGAGTGTGTGGGTGTGGGAGAGTGTGCGGGTGTGGGAGAGTGTGGGAGAGCGCGTGCGGGTGTGGGAGAGTGTGTGGGTGTGGGAGAGTGTGTGGGTGTGGGAGAGTGTGGGAGAGCGTGCGGGTGAGGGAGAGTGTGGGAGAGCGCGTGTGGGTGAGGGAGAGTGTGGGTGAGCGCGTGTGGGTGTGGGAGAGTGTGGGAGAGCGTGTGGGTGTGGGAGAGCGTGTGTGGGTGTGGGAGAGTGTGGGTGAGCGCGTGCGGGTGAGGTAGAGTGTGGGTGAGCGCGTGCGGGTGAGGGAGAGTGTGGGTGAGCGCGTGCGGGTGAGGGAGAGTGCGGGTGAGCGCGTGCGGGTGAGGGAGACTGTGGGTGAGCGTGTGCGGGTGTGGGAGAGTGTGGGGGAGCGCGTGCGGGTGAGGGAGAGTGTGGGAGAGTGTGTGGGTGTGGGAGAGTGTGGGTGAGGGAGAGTGTGGGAGAGTGCGTATGGGTGTGGGAGAGCGTGCGGGTGTGGGAGAGTGTGGGAGAGCGTGCGGGTGTGGCAGAGTGTGGGAGAGTGCGTATGGGTGTGGGAGAGTGTGGGAGAGTGTGGGACCGTGTGGGAGAGAGTGTGCGGGTGTGGGAGAATATGGGAGAGTGCGTATGGGTTTGGGAGAGTGTGCGCGTGTGGGTGTGGGAGAGTGTGGGAGAGTGCGTATGGGTTTGGGAGAGTGTGGGAGAGTGCGTATGGGTGTGGGGAGAGCGTGTCGGTGAGGGAGAGTGTGGGAGAGCGCGTGTGGGTGTGGGAGAGTGTGGGAGAGCGTGTGGGTGTGGGAGAGTGTGGGTGAGCGCATGCGGGTGAGGGAGAGTGTGGGTGAGCGCGTGCGGGTGAGGGAGACTGGGTGAGCGCGTGCGGGTGAGGGAGAGTGTGGGTGAGCGCGTGCGGGTGAGGGAGAGTGTGGGTGAGCGCGTGCGGGTGAGGGAGAGTGTGGGTGAGCGCGTGCGGGTGTGGGGAGAGTGCGGGTGAGCGCATGCGGGTGTGGGAGAGTGTGGGAGAGCGCGTGCGGGTGAGGGAGAGTGTGGGAGAGCGCGTGTGGGTGAGGGAGAGTGTGGGGGAGCGCGTGTGGGTGAGGGAGAGTGTGGGAGAGTGCGTGCGGGTGTGGGAGAGTGTGGGGGAGCGCGTGTGGGTGAGGGAGAGTGTGGGAGAGTGCGTGTGGGTTTGGGAGAGTGTGGGAGAGTGTGTATGGGTGTGGGAGAGT
This sequence comes from Carcharodon carcharias, assembly GCF_017639515.1. Classification (NCBI taxonomy): domain Eukaryota; kingdom Metazoa; phylum Chordata; class Chondrichthyes; order Lamniformes; family Lamnidae; genus Carcharodon; species Carcharodon carcharias. The sequence continues at coordinate 367,408 of NW_024470584.1, forward strand.
GCGTATGGGTGTGGGAGAGCGTGTGGGTGTGGGAGAGTGCGTATGGGTGTGGGAGAGCGTGTGGGTGTGGGAGAGTGCGTATGGGTGTGGGAGAGTGTGGGTGAGCGCGTGCGGGTGTGTGAGAGCGTGCGGGTGTGGGAGAGTGTGGGAGAGTGCGTGTGGGTGTGGGAGAGTGCGTATGGGTGTGGGAGAGCGTGTGGGTGTGGGAGAGTGCGTATGGGTGTGGGAGAGTGTGGGTGAGCGCGTGCGGGTGTGTGAGAGCGTGCGGGTGTGGGAGAGTGTGGGTGAGCGTGTGCGGGTGTGGGAGAGTGTGGGTGAGCGTGTGCGGGTGTGGGAGAGTGTGGGTGAGCGCGTGTGGGTGAGGGAGAGTGTGGGAGAGCGCGTGTGGGTGTGGGAGAGTGTGGGAGAGTGTGGGTGAGCGCGTGCGGGTGAGGGAGAGTGTGGGAGAGCGTGCGGGTGTGGGAGAGTGTGGGTGAGCGTGTGCGGGTGTGGGAGAGTGTGGGGTGAGCGGGTGTGGGTGAGGGAGAGTGTGGGGAGAGCGCGTGTGGGTGTGGGAGAGTATGGGAGAGTGTGGGTGAGCGGGTGTGGGAGAGCGTGCGGGTGTGGGAGAGTGTGGGTGTGCGCGTGTGGGTGAGGGAGAGTGTGGGAGAGCGCGTGTGGGTGTGGGAGAGTGTGGGAGAGCGTGTGGGTGTGGGAGAGTGTGGGTGAGCGCCTGTGGGTGTGGGGAGAGCGTGCGGGCGTGGGAGAATGTGGGTGAGCGTGTGTGGGTGTGGGAGAGTGTGGGAGAGCGTGTGGGTATGTGTGGAGTGTGGGAGAACGCGTGCGGGTGTGTGGAGTGTGGGAGAGCGCATGCGGGTGTGTGGAGTGTGGGAGAGCGCATGCGCGTATGGGAGAGTGTGGGAGTGCGCGTGTGGGTGTGGGAGAGTGTGGGTGAGCGTATGCGGGTGAGGGAGAGTGTGTGCGGGTGAGGGAGAGTGTGGGTGAGCGAGCGGGTGTGGGAGAGTGTGGGAGAGCACGTGCAGGTGTGGGAGAGTGTGGGATAGCGCGTGTGGGTGAGGGAGAGTGTGGCAGAGCATGTGGGTGTGGGAGAGTGTGTGGGTGTGGGAGAGCGTGTGGGTGTGGGAGAGTGTGGGAGAGCTCGCGGGTGTGGGAGAGCGTGTGGGTGTGGGAGAGTGTGGGAGAGCGCGTGCGGGTGAGGGATGGTTTGGGAGAGTGCGTGCGGGTGTGGGGAGAGCGCGTGGGTGTGGGAGAGTGTGGGAGAGCGCATGTGGGTGTGGGAGAGCACGTGCGGGTGTGGGGAGAGTGTGGGAGAGCGGGTGAGGGAGAGTGTGGGAGAGCGCGTGCGGGTGTGGGAGAGCGCGCGGGTGTGGGAGAGCGTGTGGGTGTGGGAGAGTGTGGGGGAGCGCATGTGGGTGTGGGAGAGCACGTGCGGGTGTGGGAGAGTGTGGGAGAGCGGGTGAGGGAGAGTGTGGGAGAGCGCGTGTGGGTGTGGGAGAGTGTGGGAGAGCGTGTGTGGGTGTGGGAGAGTGTGGGAGAGCGCGTGCGGGTGAGGGAGAGTGCGGGTGAGCGCGTGCGGGTGAGGGAGACTGTGGGTGAGCGTGTGCGGGTGTGGGAGAGTGTGGGGGAGCGCGTGCGGGTGAGGGAGAGTGTGGGAGAGTGTGTGGGTGTGGGAGAGTGTGGGTGAGGGAGAGTGTGGGAGAGTGCGTATGGGTGTGGGAGAGCGTGCGGGTGTGGGAGAGTGTGGGAGAGCGTGCGGGTGTGGCAGAGTGTGGGAGAGTGCGTATGGGTGTGGGAGAGTGTGGGAGAGTGTGGGACCGTGTGGGAGAGAGTGTGCGGGTGTGGGAGAATATGGGAGAGTGCGTATGGGTTTGGGAGAGTGTGCGCGTGTGGGTGTGGGAGAGTGTGGGAGAGTGCGTATGGGTTTGGGAGAGTGTGGGAGAGTGCGTATGGGTGTGGGAGAGCGTGTCGGTGAGGGAGAGTGTGGGAGAGCGCGTGTGGGTGTGGGAGAGTGTGGGAGAGCGTGTGGGTGTGGGAGAGTGTGGGTGAGCGCATGCGGGTGAGGGAGAGTGTGGGTGAGCGCGTGCGGGTGAGGGAGACTGGGTGAGCGCGTGCGGGTGAGGGAGAGTGTGGGTGAGCGCGTGCGGGTGAGGGAGAGTGTGGGTGAGCGCGTGCGGGTGAGGGAGAGTGTGGGTGAGCGCGTGCGGGTGTGGGAGAGTGCGGGTGAGCGCATGCGGGTGTGGGAGAGTGTGGGAGAGCGCGTGCGGGTGAGGGAGAGTGTGGGAGAGCGCGTGTGGGTGAGGGAGAGTGTGGGGGAGCGCGTGTGGGTGAGGGAGAGTGTGGGAGAGTGCGTGCGGGTGTGGGAGAGTGTGGGGGAGCGCGTGTGGGTGAGGGAGAGTGTGGGAGAGTGCGTGTGGGGTTTGGGAGAGTGTGGGAGAGTGTGTATGGGTGTGGGAGAGTGCGTATGGGTGTGGGAGAGCGTGTGGGTGTGGGAGAGTGCGTATGGGTGTGGGAGAGCGTGTGGGTGTGGGAGAGTGCGTATGGGTGTGGGAGAGTGTGGGTGAGCGCGTGCGGGTGTGTGAGAGCGTGCGGGTGTGGGAGAGTGTGGGAGAGTGCGTGTGGGTGTGGGAGAGTGCGTATGGGTGTGGGAGAGCGTGTGGGTGTGGGAGAGTGCGTATGGGTGTGGGAGAGTGTGGGGTGAGCGCGTGCGGGTGTGTGAGAGCGTGCGGGTGTGGGAGAGTGTGGGTGAGCGTGTGCGGGTGTGGGAGAGTGTGGGTGAGCGTGTGCGGGTGTGGGAGAGTGTGGGTGAGCGCGTGTGGGTGAGGGAGAGTGTGGGAGAGCGCGTGTGGGTGTGGGAGAGTGTGGGAGAGTGTGGGTGAGCGCGTGCGGGTGAGGGAGAGTGTGGGAGAGCGTGCGGGTGTGGGAGAGTGTGGGTGAGCGTGTGCGGGTGTGGGAGAGTGTGGGTGAGCGGGTGTGGGTGAGGGAGAGTGTGGGAGAGCGCGTGTGGGTGTGGGAGAGTATGGGAGAGTGTGGGTGAGCGGGTGTGGGAGAGCGTGCGGGTGTGGGAGAGTGTGGGTGTGCGCGTGTGGGTGAGGGAGAGTGTGGGTGAGCGCGTGTGGGTGTGGGAGAGTGTGGGAGAGCGTGTGGGTGTGGGAGAGTGTGGGTGAGCGCCTGTGGGTGTGGGAGAGCGTGCGGGCGTGGGAGAATGTGGGTGAGCGTGTGTGGGTGTGGGAGAGTGTGGGAGAGCGTGTGGGTATGTGTGGAGTGTGGGAGAACGCGTGCGGTGTGTGGAGTGTGGGAGAGCGCATGCGGGTGTGTGGAGTGTGGGAGAGCGCATGCGCGTATGGGAGAGTGTGGGAGTGCGCGTGTGGGTGTGGGAGAGTGTGGGTGAGCGTATGCGGGTGAGGGAGAGTGTGTGCGGGGTGAGGGAGAGTGTGGGTGAGCGAGCGGGTGTGGGAGAGTGTGGGAGAGCACGTGCAGGTGTGGGAGAGTGTGGGATAGCGCGTGTGGGTGAGGGAGAGTGTGGCAGAGCATGTGGGTGTGGGAGAGTGTGTGGGTGTGGGAGAGCGTGTGGGTGTGGGAGAGTGTGGGAGAGCTCGCGGGTGTGGGAGAGCGTGTGGGTGTGGGAGAGTGTGGGAGAGCGCGTGCGGGTGAGGGATGGTTTGGGAGAGTGCGTGCGGGTGTGGGAGAGCGCGTGGGTGTGGGAGAGTGTGGGAGAGCGCATGTGGGTGTGGGAGAGCACGTGCGGGTGTGGGAGAGTGTGGGAGAGCGGGTGAGGGAGAGTGTGGGAGAGCGCGTGCGGGTGTGGGAGAGCGCGCGGGTGTGGGAGAGCGTGTGGGTGTGGGAGAGTGTGGGGGAGCGCATGTGGGTGTGGGAGAGCACGTGCGGGTGTGGGAGAGTGTGGGAGAGCGGGTGAGGGAGAGTGTGGGAGAGCGCGTGTGGGTGTGGGAGAGTGTGGGAGAGCGTGTGTGGGTGTGGGAGAGTGTGGGAGAGCGCGTGCGGGTGTGGGAGAGTGTGGGAGAGCGTGCGGGTGTGGGAGAGTGTGGGAGAGCGCGTGCGGGTGTGGGAGAGCGCGTGTGGGTGTGGGAGAGTGTGTGGGTGTGGGAGAGTGTGCGGGTGTGGGAGAGTGTGGGAGAGCGCGTGCGGGTGTGGGAGAGTGTGTGGGTGTGGGAGAGTGTGTGGGTGTGGGAGAGTGTGGGAGAGCGTGCGGGTGAGGGAGAGTGTGGGAGAGCGCGTGTGGGTGAGGGAGAGTGTGGGTGAGCGCGTGTGGGTGTGGGAGAGTGTGGGAGAGCGTGTGGGTGTGGGAGAGCGTGTGTGGGTGTGGGAGAGTGTGGGTGAGCGCGTGCGGGTGAGGTAGAGTGTGGGTGAGCGCGTGCGGGTGAGGGAGAGTGTGGGTGAGCGCGTGCGGGTGAGGGAGAGTGCGGGTGAGCGCGTGCGGGTGAGGGAGACTGTGGGTGAGCGTGTGCGGGTGTGGGAGAGTGTGGGGGAGCGCGTGCGGGTGAGGGAGAGTGTGGGAGAGTGTGTGGGTGTGGGAGAGTGTGGGTGAGGGAGAGTGTGGGAGAGTGCGTATGGGTGTGGGAGAGCGTGCGGGTGTGGGAGAGTGTGGGAGAGCGTGCGGGTGTGGCAGAGTGTGGGAGAGTGCGTATGGGTGTGGGAGAGTGTGGGAGAGTGTGGGACCGTGTGGGAGAGAGTGTGCGGGTGTGGGAGAATATGGGAGAGTGCGTATGGGTTTGGGAGAGTGTGCGCGTGTGGGTGTGGGAGAGTGTGGGAGAGTGCGTATGGGTTTGGGAGAGTGTGGGAGAGTGCGTATGGGTGTGGGAGAGCGTGTCGGTGAGGGAGAGTGTGGGAGAGCGCGTGTGGGTGTGGGAGAGTGTGGGAGAGCGTGTGGGTGTGGGAGAGTGTGGGTGAGCGCATGCGGGTGAGGGAGAGTGTGGGTGAGCGCGTGCGGGTGAGGGAGACTGGGTGAGCGCGTGCGGGTGAGGGAGAGTGTGGGTGAGCGCGTGCGGGTGAGGGAGAGTGTGGGTGAGCGCGTGCGGGTGAGGGAGAGTGTGGGTGAGCGCGTGCGGGTGTGGGAGAGTGCGGGTGAGCGCATGCGGGTGTGGGAGAGTGTGGGAGAGCGCGTGCGGGTGAGGGAGAGTGTGGGAGAGCGCGTGTGGGTGAGGGAGAGTGTGGGGGAGCGCGTGTGGGTGAGGGAGAGTGTGGGAGAGTGCGTGCGGGTGTGGGGGAGCGCGTGTGGGTGAGGGAGAGTGTGGGAGAGTGCGTGTGGGTTTGGGAGAGTGTGGGAGAGTGTGTATGGGTGTGGGAGAGTGCGTATGGGTGTGGGAGAGCGTGTGGGTGTGGGAGAGTGCGTATGGGTGTGGGAGAGCGTGTGGGTGTGGGAGAGTGCGTATGGGTGTGGGAGAGTGTGGGTGAGCGCGTGCGGGTGTGTGAGAGCGTGCGGGTGTGGGAGAGTGTGGGTGAGCGTGTGCGGGTGTGGGAGAGTGTGGGTGAGCGTGTGCGGGTGTGGGAGAGTGTGGGAGAGTGTGGGTGAGCGCGTGCGGGTGTGGGAGAGCGTGGGAGAGCGTGCGGGTGTGGGAGAGTGTGGGTGAGCGTGTGCGGGTGTGGGAGAGTGTGGGTGAGCGGGTGTGGGTGAGGGAGAGTGTGGGAGAGCGCGTGTGGGTGTGGGAGAGTATGGGAGAGTGTGGGTGAGCGGGTGTGGGAGAGCGTGCGGGTGTGGGAGAGTGTGAGTGTGCGTGTGTGGGTGAGGGAGAGTGTGGGAGAGCGCGTGTGGCTGTGGGAGAGTGTGGGAGAGCGTGTGGGTGTGGGAGAGTGTGGGTGAGCGCCTGCGGGTGTGGGAGAGCGTGCGGGCGTGGGAGAATGTGGGTGAGCGTGTGTGGGTGTGGGAGAGTGTGGGAGAGCGTGTGGGTGTGTGTGGAGTGTGGGAGAACGCGTGCGGGTGTGTGGAGTGTGGGAGAGCGCCTGCGGGTGTGTGGAGTGTGGGAGAGCGCATGCGCGTATGGGAGAGTGTGGGAGTGCGCGTGTGGGTGTGGGAGAGTGTGGGTGAGCGTGTGCGGGTGAGGGAGAGTGTGTGCGGGTGAGGGAGAGTGTGGGTGAGCGTGCGGGTGTGGGAGAGTGTGGGAGAGCATGTGCAGGTGTGGGAGAGTGTGGGATAGCGCGTGTGGGTGAGGGAGAGTGTGGCAGAGCATGTGGGTTTGGGAGAGTGTGTGGGTGTGGGAGAGTGTGGGAGAGCTCGCGGGTGTGGGAGAGCGTGTGGGTGTGGGAGAGTGTGGGAGAGCGCGTGCGGGTGAGGGATGGTTTGGGAGAGTGCGTGTGGGTGTGGGAGAGCGCGTGGGTGTGGGAGAGTGTGGGAGAGCGCATGTGGGTGTGGGAGAGCACGTGCGGGTGTGGGAGAGCGGGTGAGGGAGAGTGTGGGAGAGCGCGTGCGGGTGTGGGAGAGCGCGCGGGTGTGGGAGAGCGTGTGGGTGTGGGAGAGTGTGGGGGAGCGCATGTGGGTGTGGGAGAGCACGTGCGGGTGTGGGAGAGTGTGGGAGAGCGGGTGAGGGAGAGTGTGGGTGAGCGTGTGCGGGTGTGGGAGAGTGTGGGTGAGCGCGTGTGGGTGAGGGAGAGTGTGGGAGAGCGCGTGTGGGTGTGGGAGAGTGTGGGAGAGTGTGGGTGAGCGCGTGCGGGTGAGGGAGAGTGTGGGAGAGCGTGCGGGTGTGGGAGAGTGTGGGTGAGCGTGTGCGGGTGTGGGAGAGTGTGGGTGAGCGGGTGTGGGTGAGGGAGAGTGTGGGAGAGCGCGTGTGGGTGTGGGAGAGTATGGGAGAGTGTGGGTGAGCGGGTGTGGGAGAGCGTGCGGGTGTGGGAGAGTGTGGGTGTGCGCGTGTGGGTGAGGGAGAGTGTGGGAGAGCGCGTGTGGGTGTGGGAGAGTGTGGGAGAGCGTGTGGGTGTGGGAGAGTGTGGGTGAGCGCCTGCGGGTGTGGGAGAGCGTGCGGGCGTGGGAGAATGTGGGTGAGCGTGTGTGGGTGTGGGAGAGTGTGGGAGAGCGTGTGGGTGTGTGTGGAGTGTGGGAGAACGCGTGCGGGTGTGTGGAGTGTGGGAGAGCGCATGCGGGTGTGTGGAGTGTGGGAGAGCGCATGCGCGTATGGGAGAGTGTGGGAGTGCGCGTGTGGGTGTGGGAGAGTGTGGGTGAGCGTGTGCGGGTGAGGGAGAGTGTGTGCGGGTGAGGGAGAGTGTGGGTGAGCGTGCGGGTGTGGGAGAGTGTGGGAGAGCACGTGCAGGTGTGGGAGAGTGTGGGATAGCGCGTGTGGGTGAGGGAGAGTGTGGCAGAGCATGTGGGTGTGGGAGAGTGTGTGGGTGTGGGAGAGCGTGTGGGTGTGGGAGAGTGTGGGAGAGCTCGCGGGTGTGGGAGAGCGTGTGGGTGTGGGAGAGTGTGGGAGAGCGCGTGCGGGTGAGGGATGGTTTGGGAGAGTGCGTGCGGGTGTGGGAGAGCGCGTGGGTGTGGGAGAGTGTGGGAGAGCGCATGTGGGTGTGGGAGAGCACGTGCGGGTGTGGGAGAGTGTGGGAGAGCGGGTGAGGGAGAGTGTGGGAGAGCGCGTGCGGGTGTGGGAGAGCGCGCGGGTGTGGGAGAGCGTGTGGGTGTGGGAGAGTGTGGGGGAGCGCATGTGGGTGTGGGAGAGCACGTGCGGGTGTGGGAGAGTGTGGGAGAGCGGGTGAGGGAGAGTGTGGGAGAGCGCGTGCGGGTGTGGGAGAGCACGCGGGTGTGGGAGAGTGTGGGAGTGCGCGCGGGTGTGGGAGAGTGTGGGAGAGCGTGTGGGTGTGGGAGAGTGTGGGTGAGTGCGTGCGGGTGTGGGAGAGTGTGGGAGAGCGCGTGCGGGTGTGGGAGAGCGTGTGGGTGTGGGAGAGCGCTTGCGGGTGTGTGAGAGTGTGGGAGAGCGCGTGCGGGTGTGGGAGAGTTCGTGCGGGTGAGGGCGAGTGTGGGTGAGCGCGTGTGGGTGAGCGCGTGTGGATGTGGGAGAGTGTGGGAGAGAGTGTGTGTGTGGGAGAGCACATGCGGGTGTGGGAGAGTGTGGGTGAGCGCGTGCGGGTGTGGGAGAGTGTGGGAGAGCGTGTGGGTGTGGGAGAGTGTGAGTGAGGGAGAGTGTGGATGAGCGCGTGTGGGTGTGGGAGATTGTGAGAGAGCGTGCGGGTGTGGGAGAGTGTGGGAGAGCACGTGCAGGTGTGGAAGAGTGTGGGTGAGCGCATGCGGGTGAGGGAGAGTGTGGGTGAGTGCATGCGGGTGAGGGAGAGCGCGTGCGGGTGTGGGTGAGCGTGTGCGGGTGTCGGAGAGCACGTGCGGGTGTGGGTGAGCGTGTGCGGGTGTGGGAGAGTGTGAGAGAGTGCGTACGGGTGAGGGAGAGTGTGGGTGAGTGCATGCGGTTGAGGGAGAGCGTGCGGGTGTGGGAGAGTGTGGGAGAGCGTGCGGGTTTGGGAGAGTGTGGGTGAGCGCGTGTGGGTGTGGGAGAGCGTGTGGGTGAGGGAGAGTGTGGGTGAGCATGTGTGGGTGTGGGAGAGTGTGGGAAACGCGTGTGGGTGAGGGAGAGTGTGGGAGAGCGCGTGTGGGTGTGGGAGAGTGTGGGAGAGCGTGTGTGGGTGTGGGAGAGTGTGGGAGAGCGCGTGCGGGTGTGGGAGAGTGTGGGAGAGCGTGCGGGTGTGGGAGAGTGTGGGAGAGCACGTGCGGGTGTGGGAGAGCGCGTGTGGGTGTGGGAGAGTGTGTGGGTGTGGGAGAGTGTGCGGGTGTGGGAGAGTGTGGGAGAGCGCGTGCGGGTGTGGGAGAGTGTGTGGGTGTGGGAGAGTGTGTGGGTGTGGGAGAGTGTGGGAGAGCGTGCGGGTGAGGGAGAGTGTGGGAGAGCGCGTGTGGGTGAGGGAGAGTGTGGGTGAGCGCGTGTGGGTGTGGGAGAGTGTGGGAGAGCGTGTGGGTGTGGGAGAGCGTGTGTGGGTGTGGGAGAGTGTGGGTGAGCGCGTGCGGGTGAGGTAGAGTGTGGGTGAGCGCGTGCGGGTGAGGGAGAGTGTGGGTGAGCGCGTGCGGGTGAGGGAGAGTGCGGGTGAGCGCGTGCGGGTGAGGGAGACTGTGGGTGAGCGTGTGCGGGTGTGGGAGAGTGTGGGGGAGCGCGTGCGGGTGAGGGAGAGTGTGGGAGAGTGTGTGGGTGTGGGAGAGTGTGGGTGAGGGAGAGTGTGGGAGAGCGTGCGGGTGTGGGAGAGTGTGCGGGTGTGGGAGAGTGTGGGAGAGCGTGCGGGTGTGGGAGAGTGTGGGAGAGTGCGTATGGGTGTGGGAGAGTGTGGGAGAGTGTGGGACCGTGTGGGAGAGAGTGTGCGGGTGTGGGAGAATATGGGAGAGTGCGTATGGGTTTGGGAGAGTGTGCGCGTGTGGGTGTGGGAGAGTGTGGGAGAGTGCGTATGGGTTTGGGAGAGTGTGGGAGAGTGCGTATGGGTGTGGGAGAGCGTGTCGGTGAGGGAGAGTGTGGGAGAGCGCGTGTGGGTGTGGGAGAGTGTGGGAGAGCGTGGGGGTGTGGGAGAGTGTGGGTGAGCGCATGCGGGTGAGGGAGAGTGTGGGTGAGCGCGTGCGGGTGAGGGAGACTGGGTGAGCGCGTGCGGGTGAGGGAGAGTGTGGGTGAGCGCGTGCGGGTGAGGGAGAGTGTGGGTGAGCGCGTGCGGGTGAGGGAGAGTGTGGGTGAGCGCGTGCGGGTGTGGGAGAGTGTGGGAGAGCGCGTGCGGGTGAGGGAGAGTGTGGGAGAGCGCGTGTGGGTGAGGGAGAGTGTGGGGGAGCGCGTGTGGGTGAGGGAGAGTGTGGGAGAGTGCGTGCGGGTGTGGGAGAGTGTGGGGGAGCGCGTGTGGGTGAGGGAGAGTGTGGGAGAGTGCGTGTGGGTTTGGGAGAGTGTGGGAGAGTGTGTATGGGTGTGGGAGAGTGCGTATGGGTGTGGGAGAGCGTGTGGGTGTGGGAGAGTGCGTATGGGTGTGGGAGAGCGTGTGGGTGTGGGAGAGTGCGTATGGGTGTGGGAGAGTGTGGGTGAGCGCGTGCGGGTGTGTGAGAGCGTGCGGGTGTGGGAGAGTGTGGGAGAGTGCGTGTGGGTGTGGGAGAGTGCGTATGGGTGTGGGAGAGCGTGTGGGTGTGGGAGAGTGCGTATGGGTGTGGGAGAGTGTGGGTGAGCGCGTGCGGGTGTGTGAGAGCGTGCGGGTGTGGGAGAGTGTGGGTGAGCGTGTGCGGGTGTGGGAGAGTGTGGGTGAGCGTGTGCGGGTGTGGGAGAGTGTGGGTGAGCGCGTGTGGGTGAGGGAGAGTGTGGGAGAGCGCGTGTGGGTGTGGGAGAGTGTGGGAGAGTGTGGGTGAGCGCGTGCGGGTGAGGGAGAGTGTGGGAGAGCGTGCGGGTGTGGGAGAGTGTGGGTGAGCGTGTGCGGGTGTGGGAGAGTGTGGGTGAGCGGGTGTGGGTGAGGGAGAGTGTGGGAGAGCGCGTGTGGGTGTGGGAGAGTATGGGAGAGTGTGGGTGAGCGGGTGTGGGAGAGCGTGCGGGTGTGGGAGAGTGTGGGTGTGCGCGTGTGGGTGAGGGAGAGTGTGGGAGAGCGCGTGTGGGTGTGGGAGAGTGTGGGAGAGCGTGTGGGTGTGGGAGAGTGTGGGTGAGCGCCTGTGGGTGTGGGAGAGCGTGCGGGCGTGGGAGACTGTGGGTGCGCGTGTGTGGGTGTGGGAGAGTGTGGGAGAGCGTGTGGGTATGTGTGGAGTGTGGGAGAACGCGTGCGGGTGTGTGGAGTGTGGGAGAGCGCATGCGGGTGTGTGGAGTGTGGGAGAGCGCATGCGCGTATGGGAGAGTGTGGGAGTGCGCGTGTGGGTGTGGGAGAGTGTGGGTGAGCGTGTGCGGGTGAGGGAGAGTGTGTGCGGGTGAGGGAGAGTGTGGGTGAGCGAGCGGGTGTGGGAGAGTGTGGGAGAGCACGTGCAGGTGTGGGAGAGTGTGGGATAGCGCGTGTGGGTGAGGGAGAGTGTGGCAGAGCATGTGGGTGTGGGAGAGTGTGTGGGTGTGGGAGAGCGTGTGGGTGTGGGAGAGTGTGGGAGAGCTCGCGGATGTGGGAGAGCGTGTGGGTGTGGGAGAGTGTGGGAGAGCGCGTGCGGGTGAGGGATGGTTTGGGAGAGTGCGTGCGGGTGTGGGAGAGCGCGTGGGTGTGGGAGAGTGTGGGAGAGCGCATGTGGGTGTGGGAGAGCACGTGCGGGTGTGGGAGAGTGTGGGAGAGCGGGTGAGGGAGAGTGTGGGAGAGCGCGTGCGGGTGTGGGAGAGCGCGCGGGTGTGGGAGAGCGTGTGGGTGTGGGAGAGTGTGGGGGAGCGCATGTGGGTGTGGGAGAGCACGTGCGGGTGTGGGAGAGTGTGGGAGAGCGGGTGAGGGAGAGTGTGGGAGAGCGCGTGCGGGTGTGGGAGAACGCGCAGGTGTGGGAGAGTGTGGGAGTGCGCGCGGGTGTGGGAGAGTGTGGGAGAGCGCGCGGGTGTGCGAGAGTGTGGGTGAGTGCGTGCGGGTGTGGGAGAGTGTGGGAGAGCGCGTGCGGGTGTGGGAGAGCGTGTGGGTGTGGGAGAGCGCTTGCGGGTGTGTGAGAGTGTGGGAGAGCGCGTGCGGGTGTGGGAGAGTTCGTGCGGGTGAGGGCGAGTGTGGGTGAGCGCGTGTGGGTGAGCGCGTGTGGATGTGGGAGAGTGTGGGAGAGAGTGTGGGTGTGGGAGAGCACATGCGGGTGTGGGAGAGTGTGGGTGAGCGCGTGCGGGTGTGGGAGAGTGTGGGAGAGCGTGTGGGTGTGGGAGAGTGTGAGTGAGGGAGAGTGTGGATGAGCGCGTGTGGGTGTGGGAGATTGTGAGAGAGCGTGCGGGTGTGGGAGAGTGTGGGAGAGCACGTGCAGTGGTGGAAGAGTGTGGGTGAGCGCATGCGGGTGAGGGAGAGTGTGGGTGAGTGCATGCGGGTGAGGGAGAGCGCGTGCGGGTGTGGGTGAGCGTGTGCGGGTGTCGGAGAGCACGTGCGGGTGTGGGTGAGCGTGTGCGGGTGTGGGAGAGTGTGAGAGAGTGCGTACGGGTGAGGGAGAGTGTGGGTGAGTGCATGCGGTTGAGGGAGAGCGTGCGGGTGTGGGAGAGTGTGGGAGAGCGTGCGGGTTTGGGAGAGTGTGGGAGAGCGTGCGGGTGTGGGAGAGTGTGGGAGAGCGCGTGCAGGTGTGGGAGAGTGTGGATGAGCGCGTGCGGGTGAGGGAGAGTGTGGGTGAGTGCATGCGGGTGAGGGAGAGCGCGTGCGGGTGTGGGTGAGCGTGTGCGGGTGTGGGAGAGCACGTGCGGGTGTGGGTGAGCGTGTGCGGGTGTGGGAGAGCGTGTGCGGGTGTGGGAGAGTGTGGGAGAGCGCGTGCGGGTGTGGGAGAGCGTAGAAGAGCGCATGTGGGTGTGGGAGAGTGTGTAAGAGCGCTTGCGAGTGTGGGAGAGTGTGGGAGAGCGTGTGTGGGTGAGGGAGAGTGTGGGAGAGCGCGTGTGGGTGTGGGAGAGTGTGGGTGAGCGCATGTGGGTGTGGGAGAGTGTGGGAGAGCGTGTGTGGGTGAGGGAGAGTGTGGGAGAGCGCGTGTGGGTGTGGGAGAGTGTGGGTGAGCGCGCGGGTGTGGGAGAGTGTGGGAGAGCGCGTACGGGTGAGGGAGAGTGTGGGTGAGTGCGTGCGGGTGTGGGAGAGCGCGTGCGGGTGTGGGAGAGCGCGTGTGGGTGTGGGAGAGTACATTGCGGTGTGGGAGAGCACGTGCTGGTGTGGGAGAGCGCGTGAGGCGTGGGAGAGCGCGTGAGGCGTGGGAGAGCGCGTGTGTGCGTGGGAGAGTGAGGGAGAGCGCGTGCGGGTGTGGGAGCCCGCGTGCGGGTGTGGGAGACTGTGGGAGAGCGCGTGCTGGTGAGGGAGAGTGTGGGAGAGCGCGTACGGGTGTGGGAGAGTGTGTGAGAGCTTGTGCGGGTGAGGGAGAGCGCGTGCGGGTGAGGGAGAGTGTGGGAGAGCGCATGTGGGTGTGGGAGAGTGTGGGAGAGCGCGTGTGGGTGTGGGAGAGTGTGGGAGGGCGTGTGGGTGTGGGAGAGCGCGTGTGGGTGAGGGAGAGTGTGGGAGAGCGTGCGGGTGTGGGAGAGTGTGGGAGAGCGCGTACAGGTGTGGGAGAGTGTGGGCGAGCGCGTGCGGGTGAGGGAGAGTGTGGGTGAGTGCATGCGGGTGAGGGAGAGCGCGTGCGGGTGTGGGTGAGCATGTGCGGGTGTGGGAGAGCACGTGCAGCTGTGGGTGAGCGTGTGCGGGTGTGGGAGAGTGTGGGAGAGCGCCTGCGGGTGAATGATGGTGTGGGAGAGCGCGTGCAGGTGTGGGAGAGCGTGGGAGAGCGCATGTGGGTGTGGGAGAGTGTGTAAGAGCTCGTGCGAGTGTGGGAGAGTGTGGGAGAGCGCGTGTGGGTGTGGGAGAGTGTGGGAGAGCGCGTGGGTGTGGGGGAGTGTGGGAGAGTGCGTGCGGGTGTGGGAGAGTGTGGGAGAGTGCGTGCGGGTGTGGGAGATTGTGGGTGAGCGCGTGCGGGTGTGGGAGAGTGTGGGAGAGTGCGTGCGGGTGTGGGTGAGTGTGGGAGAGCGCGTGCAGGTGTGGGAGAGTGTGGGTGAGCGCGTGCGGGTGAGGGAGAGTGTGGGTGAGTGCATGCGGGTGTGGGAGAGCACGTGCGGGTGTGGGAGAGTGTGGGAGAGCGGGTGAGGGAGAGTGTGGGAGAGCGCGTGCGGGTGTGGGAGAGCGCGCGGGTGTGGGAGAGCGTGTGGGTGTGGGAGAGTGTGGGGGAGCGCATGTGGGTGTGGGAGAGCACGTGCGGGTGTGGGAGAGTGTGGGAGAGCGGGTGAGGGAGAGTGTGGGAGAGCGCGTGCGGGTGTGGGAGAGCACGCGGGTGTGGGAGAGTGTGGGAGTGCGCGCGGGTGTGGGAGAGTGTGGGAGAGCGTGTGGGTGTGGGAGAGTGTGGGTGAGTGCGTGCGGGTGTGGGAGAGTGTGGGAGAGCGCGTGCGGGTGTGGGAGAGCGTGTGGGTGTGGGGAGAGCGCTTGCGGGTGTGTGAGAGTGTGGGAGAGCGCGTGCGGGTGTGGGAGAGTTCGTGCGGGTGAGGGCGAGTGTGGGTGAGCGCGTGTGGGTGAGCGCGTGTGGATGTGGGAGAGTGTGGGAGAGAGTGTGGGTGTGGGAGAGCACATGCGGGTGTGGGAGAGTGTGGGTGAGCGCGTGCGGGTGTGGGAGAGTTCGTGCGGGTGAGGGCGAGTGTGGGTGAGCGCGTGTGGGTGAGCGCGTGTGGATGTGGGAGAGTGTGGGAGAGAGTGTGGGTGTGGGAGAGCACATGCGGGTGTGGGAGAGTGTGGGTGAGCGCGTGCGGGTGTGGGAGAGTGTGGGAGAGCGTGTGGGTGTGGGAGAGTGTGAGTGAGGGAGAGTGTGGATGAGCGCGTGTGGGTGTGGGAGATTGTGAGAGAGCGTGCGGGTGTGGGAGACTGTGGGAGAGCACGTGCAGTGGTGGAAGAGTGTGGGTGAGCGCATGCGGGTGAGGGAGAGTGTGGGTGAGTGCATGCGGGTGAGGGAGAGCGCGTGCGGGTGTGGGTGAGCGTGTGCGGGTGTCGGAGAGCACGTGCGGGTGTGGGTGAGCGTGTGCGGGTGTGGGAGAGTGTGAGAGTGCGTACGGGTGAGGGAGAGTGTGGGTGAGTGCATGCGGTTGAGGGAGAGCGTGCGGGTGTGGGAGAGTGTGGGAGAGCGTGCGGGTTTGGGAGAGTGTGGGAGAGCGTGCGGGTGTGGGAGAGTGTGGGAGAGCGCGTGCAGGTGTGGGAGAGTGTGGATGAGCGAGTGCGGGTGAGGGAGAGTGTGGGTGAGTGCATGCGGGTGAGGGAGAGCGCGTGCGGGTGTGGGTGAGCGTGTGCGGGTGTGGGAGAGCACGTGCGGGTGTGGGTGAGCGTGTGCGGGTGTGGGAGAGTGTGAGAGAGTGCGTACGGGTGAGGGAGAGTGTGGGTGAGTGCATGCGGTTGAGGGAGAGCGTGCGGGTGTGGGAGAGTGTGGGAGAGCGTGCGGGTTTGGGAGAGTGTGGGAGAGCGTGCGGGTGTGGGAGAGTGTGGGAGAGCGCGTGCAGGTGTGGGAGAGTGTGGATGAGCGAGTGCGGGTGAGGGAGAGTGTGGGTGAGTGCATGCGGGTGAGGGAGAGCGCGTGCGGGTGTGGGTGAGCGTGTGCGGGTGTGGGAGAGCACGTGCGGGTGTGGGTGAGCGTGTGCGGGTGTGGGAGAGCGTGTGCGGGTGTGGGAGAGTGTGGGAGAGCGCGTGCGGGTGTGGGAGAGCGTAGAAGAGCGCATGTGGGTGTGGGAGAGTGTGTAAGAGCGCGTGCGAGTGTGGGAGAGTGTGGGAGAGCGCATGCGGGCGAGGGAGAGTGTGGGAGAGCGCATGTGGGTGTGGGAGAGTGTGGGAGAGCGTGTGTGGGTGAGGGAGAGTGTGGGAGAGCGCGTGTGGGTGTGGGAGAGTGTGGGTGAGCGCGCGGGTGTGGGAGAGTGTGGGAGAGCGCGTACGGGTGAGGGAGAGTGTGGGTGAGTGCGTGCGGGTGTGGGAGAGCGCGTGCGGGTGTGGGAGAGCGCGTGTGGGTGTGGGAGAGTACATTGCGGTGTGAAAGAGCACGTGCTGGTGTGGGAGAGCGCGTGAGGCGTGGGAGAGCGCGTGAGGCGTGGGAGAGCGCGTGTGTGCGTGGGAGAGTGAGGGAGAGCGCGTGCGGGTGTGGGAGCCCGCGTGCGGGTGTGGGAGACTGTGGGAGAGCGCGTGCTGGTGAGGGAGAGTGTGGGAGAGCGCGTGTGGGTGTGGGAGAGCGCGTACGGGTGTGGGAGAGTGTGTGAGAGCGCGTGTGGGTGTGGGAGAGCGCGTACGGGTGTGGGAGAGTGTGTGAGAGCTTGTGCGGGTGAGGGAGAGCGCGTGCGGGTGAGGGAGAGTGTGGGAGAGCGCATGTGGGTGTGGGAGAGTGTGGGAGAGCGCGTGTGGGTGTGGGAGAGTGTGGGAGGGCGTGTGGGTGTGGGAGAGCGCGTGTGGGTGAGGGAGAGTGTGGGAGAGCGTGCGGGTGTGGGAGAGTGTGGGAGAGCGCGTACAGGTGTGGGAGAGTGTGGGCGAGCGCGTGCGGGTGAGGGAGAGTGTGGGTGAGTGCATGCGGGTGAGGGAGAGCGCGTGCGGGTGTGGGTGAGCATGTGCGGGTGTGGGAGAGCACGTGCAGGTGTGGGTGAGCGTGTGCGGGTGTGGGAGAGTGTGGGAGAGCGCCTGCGGGTGAATGATGGTGTGGGAGAGCGCGTGCAGGTGTGGGAGAGCGTGGGAGAGCGCATGTGGGTGTGGGAGAGTGTGTAAGAGCTCGTGCGAGTGTGGGAGAGTGTGGGAGAGCGCGTGTGGGTGTGGGAGAGTGTGGGAGAGCGCGTGGGTGTGGGGGAGTGTGGGAGAGTGCGTGCGGGTGTGGGAGAGTGTGGGAGAGTGCGTGCGGGTGTGGGAGATTGTGGGTGAGCGCGTGCGGGTGTGGGAGAGTGTGGGAGAGTGCGTGCGGGTGTGGGAGAGTGTGGGAGAGCGCGTGCAGGTGTGGGAGAGTGTGGGTGAGCGCGTGCGGGTGAGGGAGAGTGTGGGTGAGTGCATGCGGGTGAGGGAGAGCGCGTGCGGGTGTGGGTGAGCGTGTGCGGTTGTGGGTGAGCGTGTGCGGGTTGGGGAGAGTGTGGGTGAGCGTGTGCGGGTTGGGGAGAGTGTGGGTGAGCGCGTGCGGGTGAGGGAGAGGGTGGGTGAGCGCGTGCAGGTGACGGAGAGTGTGGGAGAGCGTGTGGGTGTGGGAGAGTGTGGGAGAGTGCGTGCGGGTGTGGGAGAGTGTGGGAGGGCGTGTGTGGGTGTGGGAGAGTGTGGGAGAGTGCGTGCGGGTGTGGGAGAGTGTGGGTGAGTGCGTGCGGGTGAGGGAGAGTGTGGGTGAGTGCGTGCGGGTGTGGGAGAGCGTGTAGGTGTGGGAGAGCACTTGCGGGTGTGGGAGAGTTCGTGTGGGTGTGGGAGAGTGGGTGAGCGCGTGCGGGTGTGGGAGAGTTTGGGTGAGCGTGTGCGGGTGAGGGAGAGTTTGGGTGAGCGCGTGCGGGTGAGAGGAGAGTGTGGGAAAGCGCGTGCGGGTGAGGGAGGGTGTGGGAGAGCGCGTTCGGGTGAGGGAGAGTGTGGGAGAGCGCGTGCGGGTGAGAGGAGAGTGTGGGAAAGCGCGTGCGGGTGAGGGAGGGGGTGGGAGAGCGCGTGCGGGTGTGGGAGAGTGCGTGCGGCGTGGGAGAGCGCGTGTATGCGTGGGAGAGTGAGGGAGAGCGCATGCGGGTGTGGGAGAGTGTGGGAGAGCTCGTACGGGTGTGGGAGCGCGTGTGCGGGTGAGGGAGACTGTGGGAGAGCACGTGCTGGTGAGGGAGAGTGTGGGAGGGCGCGTGTGGGTGTGGGAGACTGTGGGAGAGCGCGTGCTGGTGAGGGAGAGTGTGGGAGAGCGCGTGTGGGTGTGGGAGAGCGCGTGTGGGCGTGGGAGAGCGCGTGCGGGTGTGGGAGAGTGTGTGAGAGCTTGTGCGGGTGAGGGAGAGCGCGTGCGGGTGAGGGAGAGTGTGGGAGAGCACATGTGGGTGTGGGAGAGTGTGGGAGAGCGCATGTGGGTGTGGGAGAGCGCGTGTGGGTGTGGGAGAGCGCGTGCGGGTGTAGGAGAGTGTGGGAGAGCTTGTGCGGGTGAGGGAGAGCGCGTGTGGGTGAGGGAGAGTGTGGGAGAGCGCGTGCGGGTGTGGGAGAGTGTGTGTGAGCGCGTGTGGGTGTGGGAGAGCGCATGCGGGTGTGGGAGAGCGCGTGCGGATGTGGGAGAGTGTGGGAGAGCGCGTGCGGGTGTGGGAGAGTGTGGGAGAGCGCGTGCGGGTGTGGGAGAGTGTGGGAGAGCGCGTGCGGGTGTGGGAGAGGGCGTGTGGGTGTGGGGGAGTGTGGGAGAGCGCGTGCGGGTGAGGGAGAGTGTGGGAGAGGGCGTGTGGGTGTGGGAGAGTGTGGGAGAGCGCGTGCGGGTGTGGGAGAGTGTGGGAGAGGGCGTGTGGGTGTGGGAGAGTGTGGGAGAGCGCGTGCGGGTTTGGGAGAGTGTGGGAGAGCGCGTTCGGGTGTGGGAGAGTGTGGGAGAGCGCGTGCGGGTGAGGGAGAGTGTGGGAGAGTGCGTGCGGGTGTGGGAGAGTGTGGGTGAGCGCGTGCGGGTGTGGGAGAGTGTGGGAGAGCGCGTGTGCGTGAGGGAGAGTGTGGGAGAGTGCGTGCGGGTGAAGGAGAGTGTGGGTGAGCGCGTACGGGTGTGGGAGAGTGTGGGAGAGTGCGTGCGGGTGTGGGAGAGTGTGGGAGAGCGCGTGCGGGTGTGGGAGAGTGTGGGAGAGGGCGTGTGGGTGTGGGAGAGTGTGGGAGAGCGCGTGCGGGTGTGGGAGAGTGTGGGAGAGCGCGTGCGGGTGTGGGAGAGTGTGGGAGAGCGCGTGCGGGTGTGGGAGAGTGTGGGAGAGTGCGTGCGGGTTTGGGAGAGTGTGGGTGAGCGCGTGCGGGTGTGGGAGAGTGTGGGAGAGCGCGTGCGGATGTGGGAGAGTGTGGGGGGGCGTGTGCGGGTGTGGGAGAGTGTGAGAGAGCGCAGGCGGGTGTGGGAGAGTGTGGGAGGGCGTGTGCGGGTGTGGGTGAGTGTGAGAGAGCGCGTGCGGGTGAGGGTGAGTGTGGGAGAGCGCCTGCGGGTGTGGGAGAGTGTGGGAGAGTGTGTGCGGGTCTGGGAGGGTGTGGGAGAGCGCGTGCAGGTGTGGGAGAATGTGCGAGAGCGCCTGTCAGTGTGGGAGGGTGTGGGAGAGCGCGTGCGGGTGTGGGAGAGCGTGTGCGGGTGTGGGAGAGTGTGGGAGAGCGCGTGCGGGTATGGGAGAGTGTGGGAGAGCGCGTGTGGGTGTGGGAGAGTGAGGGTGAGCGCGTGCGGGTGTGGGAGAGCGCCTGCGGGTGTGGGAGAGTGTGGGTGAGCGCGTGCGGGTGTGGGAGAGTGTGAGAGAGCGCGTGCGGGTGTGGGAGAGCACGTGCGGGTGTGGGAGGTGTGGGAGGCTGCGTGCGGTGCAGGTGAGGGTGAGTGTGGGAGAGCGCATGCGAGTGAGGGAGAGTGTGGGAGAGCGCGTGCGGGTCTGGGAGGGTGTGGGAGAGCGCCTGCGGGTGTGGGAGAGTGTGGGAGAGCGCATGTGGGTGAGGGAGAGTGTGGGGGGGCGTGTGCGGGTGTGGGAGAGTGTGAGAGAGCGCAGGCGGGTGTGGGAGAGTGTGGGAGGGCGTGTGCGGGTGTGGGTGAGTGTGAGAGAGCGCGTGCGGGTGAGGGTGAGTGTGGGAGAGCGCCTGCGGGTGTGGGAGAGTGTGGGAGAGTGTGTGCGGGTCTGGGAGGGTGTGGGAGAGCGCGTGCAGGTGTGGGAGAATGTGCGAGAGCGCCTGTCAGTGTGGGAGGGTGTGGGAGAGCGCGTGCGGGTGTGGGAGAGCGTGTGCGGGTGTGGGAGAGTGTGGGAGAGCGCGTGCGGGTATGGGAGAGTGTGGGAGAGCGCGTGTGGGTGTGGGAGAGTGAGGGTGAGCGCGTGCGGGTGTGGGAGAGCGCCTGCGGGTGTGGGAGAGTGTGGGTGAGCGCGTGCGGGTGTGGGAGAGTGTGAGAGAGCGCGTGCGGGTGTGGGAGAGCACGTGCGGGTGTGGGAGGTGTGGGAGGCTGCGTGCGGTGCAGGTGAGGGTGAGTGTGGGAGAGCGCATGCGAGTGAGGGAGAGTGTGGGAGAGCGCGTGCGGGTCTGGGAGGGTGTGGGAGAGCGCCTGCGGGTGTGGGAGAGTGTGGGAGAGCGCATGTGGGTGAGGGAGAGTGTGGGAGAGTGCGTGCGGGTGTGGGAGAGTGTGGGTGAGTGCGTGCGGGTGAGGGAGAGTGTGGGTGAGTGCGTGCGGGTGTGGGAGAGCGTGTAGGTGTGGGAGAGCACTTGCGGGTGTGGGAGAGTTCGTGTGGGTGTGGGAGAGTGTGGGTGAGCGCGTGCGGGTGTGGGAGAGTTTGGGTGAGCGTGTGCGGGTGAGGGAGAGTTTGGGTGAGCGCGTGCGGGTGAGAGGAGAGTGTGGGAAAGCGCGTGCGGGTGAGGGAGGGTGTGGGAGAGCGCGTTCGGGTGAGGGAGAGTGTGGGAGAGCGCATGCGGGTGAGAGGAGAGTGTGGGAAAGCGCGTGCGGGTGAGGGAGGGGGTGGGAGAGCGCGTGCGGGTGTGGGAGAGTGCGTGCGGCGTGGGAGAGCGCGTGTATGCGTGGGAGAGTGATGGAGAGCGCATGCGGGTGTGGGAGAGTGTGGGAGAGTGTGGGAGAGCTCTTACGGGTGTGGGAGCGCGCGTGCGGGTGAGGGAGACTGTGGGAGAGCGCGTGCTGGTGAGGGAGAGTGTGGGAGTGCGCGTGTGGGTGTGGGAGACTGTGGGAGAGCGCGTGCTGGTGAGGGAGAGTGTGGGAGAGCGCGTGTGGGTGTGGGAGACTGTGGGAGAGCGCGTGCTGGTGAGGGAGAGTGTGGGAGAGCACATGTGGGTGTGGGAGAGTGTGGGAGAGCGCATGTGGGTGTGGGAGAGCGCGTGTGGGTGTGGGAGAGCGCGTGCGGGTGTAGGAGAGTGTGGGAGAGCTTGTGCGGGTGAGGGAGAGCGCGTGTGGGTGAGGGAGAGTGTGGGAGAGCGCGTGCGGGTGTGGGAGAGTGTGGGTGAGCGCGTGTGGGTGTGGGAGAGCGCGTGCGGGTGTGGGAGAGCGCGTGCGGATGTGGGAGAGTGTGGGAGAGCGCGTGCGGCTGTGGGAGAGTGTGGGAGAGCGCGTGCGGGTGTGGGAGAGTGTGGGAGAGCGCGCGCGGGTGTGGGAGAGGGCGTGTGGGTGTGGGAGAGTGTGGGAGAGTGCGTGCGGGTGAGGGAGAGTGTGGGAGAGGGCGTGTGGGTATGGGAGAGTGTGGGAGAGCGCGTGCGGGTGTGGGAGAGTGTGGGAGAGCGCGTGCGGGTGTGGGAGAGTGTGGGAGAGCGCCTGTGGGTGAGGGAGAGTGTGGGAGAGTGCGTGCGGGTGTGGGAGAGTGTGGGTGAGCGCGTGCGGGTGTGGGAGAGTGTGGGAGAGCGCGTGTGCGTGAGGGAGAGTGTGGGAGAGTGCGTGCGGGTGAAGGAGAGTGTGGGTGAGCGCGTACGGGTGTGGGAGAGTGTGGGAGAGCGCGTGCGGGTGTGGGAGAGTTTGGGAGAGCGCGTGCGGGTGTGGGAGAGTGTGGGAGAGGGCGTGTGGGTGTGGGAGAGTGTGGGAGAGCGCGTGCGGGTGTGGGAGAATGTGGGAGAGCGCGTGCGGGTGTGGGAGAGTGTGGGAGGGCGTGTGCGGGTGTGGGAGAGTGTGAGAGAGCGCATGCGGGTGTGGGAGAGTGTGGGAAGGCGTGTGCGGGTGTGGGATTGTGTGAGAGAGCGCGTGCGGGTGAGGGTGAGTGTGGGAGAGCGCCTGCGGGTGTGGGAGAGTGTGTGCGGGTCTGGGAGGGTGTGGGAGAGCGCGTGCAGGTGTGGGAGAATGTGCGAGAGCGCCTGTCAGTGTGGGAGGGTGTGGGAGAGCGCGTGCGGGTGTGGGAGAGCGTGTGCGGGTGTGGGAGAGTGTGGGAGAGCGCGTGCGGGTATGGGAGAGTGTGGGAGAGCGCGTGTGGGTGTGGGAGAGTGAGGGTGAGCGCGTGCGGGTGTGGGAGAGCGCCTGCGGGTGTGGGAGAGTGTGGGTGAGCGCGTGCGGGTGTGGGAGAGTGTGAGAGAGCGCGTGCGGGTGTGGGAGAGCACGTGCGGGTGTGGGAGGTGTGGGAGGCTGCGTGCGGTGCAGTTGAGGGTGAGTGTGGGAGAGCGCATGCGAGTGAGGGAGAGTGGGAGAGCGCGTGCGGGTCTGGGAGGGTGTGGGAGAGCGCCTGCGTGTGTGGGAGAGTGTGGGAGAGCGCGTGTGGGTGAGGGAGAGTGTGGGAGAGCGCGTGTGGGTGTGGGAGAGCGCGTGCGGGTGTGGGAGAGTGTGGGAGAGCACGTGTGGGTGTGGGAGAGTGTGGGAGAGCGCGTGCGGTTGTGGGAGAGTGTGGGTGTGGGAGAGTGTGGAAGAGCGCGTGTGGGTGTGGGAGAGCGCGTGCGGGTGAGAGAGAGTGTGGGAGAGCGTGTGGGTATGGGAGAGCGTGTGGGTGAGGGCGAGTGTGGGTGAGCGCGTGTGGGTGAGCGCGTGTGGATGTGGGAGAGTGTGGGAGAGAGTGTGGGTGTGGGAGAGCACATGCGGGTGTGGGAGAGTGTGGGAGAGTGCGTGTGGGTGAGGGAGAGTGTGGGAGAGCGTGTGGGTGTGGGAGAGCGTGCGAGTGTGGGAGAGTGTGGATGAGCGCGTGTGGGTGTGGGAGATTGTGGGAGAGTGTGTGGGTGTGGGAGAGCACATGCGGGTGTGGGAGAGTGTGGGAGAGCGCGTGTGGGTGAGGGAGAGTGTGGGAGAGCGTGTGTGTGTGGGAGAGTGTGAGTGAGGGAGAGTGTGGATGAGCGCGTGTGGGTGTGGGAGATTGTGGGAGAGTGTGTGGGTGTGGGAGAGCACATGCGGGTGTGGGAGAGTGTGGGTGAGCGCGTGCGGGTGAGGGAGAGTGTGGGTGATTGCATGCGGGTGAGGGAGAGCGCGTGCGGGTGTGGGTGAGCGTGTGCGGGTGTGGGAGAGCACGTGCAGGTGTGGGTGAGCGTGTGCGGGTTGGGGAGAGTGTGGGAGAGCGCGCGAGTGTGGGAGAGTGTGGGAGAGCGCCTGCGGGTGAATGATGGTGTGGGAGAGCGCGTGCAGGTGTGGGAGAGCGTGGGAGAGCGCATGTGGGTGTGGGAGAGTGTGTAAGAGCGCATGCGAGTGTGGGTGAGCGCGTGCGGGCGAGGGAGAGTGTGGGAGAGCGCGTGTGGGTGTGGGAGAGTTTGGGTGAGCGCGTGCGGGTGTGGGAGAGTTCGTGCGGGTGAGGGAGAGTGTGGGTGAGCGTGTGCGGGTGTGGGAGAGTTTGGGTGAGCGTGTGCGGGTGAGGGACGGGGTGGGAGAGCGCGTGCTGGTGAGGGAGAGTGTGGGAGAGCACATGCGGGTGTGGGAGAGTGTGGGAGAGCGCGTGTGGGTGAGGGAGAGTGTGGGAGAGCGTGTGGGTGTGGGAGAGTTTGAGTGAGGGAGAGTGTGGATGAGCGCGTGTGGGTGTGGGAGATTGTGGGAGAGCGCGTGCGGGTGAGGGAGAGTGTGGGAGAGCGTGTGGGTGAGGGAGAGTGTGGGAGAGTGCGTGCGGGTGAGGGAGAGTGTGGGAGAGCGCGTGCAGGTGTGGGAGAGTGTGGGTGAGCGCGTGCGGGTGAGGGAGAGTGTGGGTGAGTGCATGCGGGTGAGGGAGAGCGCGTGCGGGTGTGGGTGAGCGTGTGCGGGTGTGGGAGTGCACGTGCGGGTGTGGGTGAGCGTGTGCGGGTGTGGGGGAGCGTGTGCGGGTGTGGGAGAGCATGTGCAGGTGCGGGTGAGCGTGTGCGGGTGTGGGGGAGCGTGTGCGGGTTGGGGAGAGTGTGGGAGAGCGCCTGCGGGTGAATGATGGTGTGGGAGAGCGCGTGCGGGTGTGGGAGAGCGTGGGAGAGCGCATGTGGATGTGGGAGAGTGTGTAAGAGCGCGTGCGAGTGTGGGAGAGTGTGGGAGAGCGCGTGCGGGCGAGGGAGAGTGTGGGAGAGCGCCTGCGGGTGAATGATGGTGTGGCAGAGCGCTTGCGGGTGTGGGAGAGCGTGGGAGAGCGCATGTGGATGTGGGAGAGTGTATAAGAGCGCGTGCGAGTGTGGGAGAGTGTGGGAGAGTGCGTGCGGGTGAGGGAGAGTGTGGGTGAGCGCGTGTGGGTGTGGGAGAGTGTGGGTGAGCGTGCGGGTGTGGGAGAGTTCGTGCGGGTGTGGGAGAGTGTGGGTGAGCATGCGGGTGTGGGAGAGTTCGTGCGGGTGTGGGAGAGTGTGGGTGAGCGCGTGCGGGTGTGGGAGAGTGTGGGAGAGCGTGTGCGGGTGTGGGAGAGTGTGGGTGAGTGCGTGCGGGTGTGGGAGAGTTTGGGTGAGCGTGTGCGGGTGAGGGAGGGGGTGGGAGAGCGCGTGCTGGTGAGGGAGAGTGTGGGTAAGCGCGTGCGGGTGTGGGAGAGTGTGGGAGAGCCCGTGTGGATGTGGGAGAGTGTGGGAGAGCATGCGGGTGTGGGAGAGTGTGGGAGAGCGCGTGCGGGTGTGGGAGAGTGTGGAAGAGCATGCGTGTGTGAGAGAGCGCATGCGGGTGTGGGAGAACGCGTGTGGGTGTGGGAGTGCGCGTGTGGGTGTGGGAGAGCGCATGCGGGTGTGGGAGAGCCCGTGTGGATGTGGGAGAGCGCGTGCAGGTGTGGGAGAGCGCGGGCGGGTGAGGGAGAGTGTGGGAGAGTGCTTGCGTGTGTGAGAGAGCGCATGCGGGTGTGGGAGAGCGCGTGTGGGTGTGGGAGAGTACGTTGCGGTGTGGGAGAGCACGTGCTGGTGTGGGAGAGCGTGTGCGGCGTGGGAGAGCGTGTGTGTGCGTGGGAGAGTGAGGGAGAGCGCGTGCGGGTATGGGAGAGTGTGGGAGAGGGCGTGTGGGTGTGGGAGAGTGTGGGAGAGAGCGTGCGGGTGTGGGAGAGTTTGGGAGAGCTTGTGCGGGTGTGGGAGAGTGTGGGAGAGCGCGTGCGGGTGTGGGAGAGTGTGGGAGAAGGCGTGTGGGTGTGGGAGAGTAGGGGAGAGCGCGTGCGGGTGTGGGAGAGTGTGGGAGAGCGCGTGCGGTTGTGGGAGAGTGTAGGAGAGCGCGTGTGGGTGAGGGAGAGTGTGGGAGAGTGCGTGCGGGTGTGGGAGAGTGTGGGTGAGCACGTGCGGGTGTGGAAGAGTGTGGGAGAGCGCGTGTGGGTGAGGGAGAGTGTGGGAGAACGCGTGCGGGTGTGGGAGAGTGTGGGAGAGTGCGTGCGGGTGAAGGAGAGTGTGGGTGAGCGCGTGCGGGTGTGGGAGAGTGTGGGAGAGTGCGTGCAGGTGTGGGAGAGTGTGGGAGAGCGCGTGTGGGTGAGGGAGAGTGTGGGTGAGCGCGTGTGGGTGAGGGAGAGTGTGAGAGAGCGCATGCGGGTGTGGGAGAGTGTGGGAGGGCGCGTGCGGGTGTGGGAGTGTGTGAGAGAGCGCGTGCGGGTGTGGGAGAGTGTGGGAGAGCGCGTGTGGGTGTGGGAGAGCGCATGTGGTTGAAAGTGTGGGAGAGCGCGTGCGGGTGTGGGAGTGTCGGAGAGCACGTGTGGGTGTGGGAGAGTGTGGGAGAGCGCGTGCGGGTGTGGGAGAGTGTGGGAGAGTGTGTGGGTGAGGGAGAGTGTGGGAGAGCACGTGTGGGTGTGGGTGAGTGTGGGAGAGCGCGTGCGGGTGTGGGAGAGTGTGGATGTGGGAGAGTGTGGGAGAGCGCGTGTGGGTGTGGGAGAGCGCGTGCGGGTGAGAGAGAGTGTGGCAAGCGTGTGGGTATGGGAAAGCGTGTGGGTGAGGGAGAGTGTGGGAGAGCGTGCAGGTGAGGGAGAGTGTGGGAGAGTGTGTGGGTATGGGAGAGCGTATGGATCTGGGAGAGTGTGGGTGAGCGCATGTGGCTGTGGGAGAGCGCGTGCGGGTGTGGGAGAGCGCGTGCTGGTGTGGGAGAGTGTGGGCGTGCGGGTGTGGGAGAGTGTGGGTGAGCGCGTGCGGGTGTGGGAGAGTGTGGGAGAGCGCGTGCGGGTGTGGGAGAGCGCGTGCGGGTGTGGGAGAGTGTGTGCGGGTGAGGGAGAGTGTGGGAGAGCACGTGCAGGTGTGGGAGAGTGTGGGTGAGCGCGTGTGGGTGTGGGAGAGCACGTGCAGGTGTGGGCGAGCGCGTGCGGGTGTGGGAGAGCGCATGCGGGTGTGGGACAGTGTGGGAGTGCGGGTGTGGGAGAGTGTGGGAGAGCGCGTGCGGGTGTGGGAGAGTGTGGGAGAGCGCGTGCGGGTGTGGGAGAGTGTGGGCGTGCGGGTGTGGGAGAGTGTGGGAGAGCGCGTGCGGGTGTGGGAGAGTGTGGGAGAGCGTGTGTGGGTATGGGAGAGTGTGGGAGAGCGCGTGCGGGTGTGGGAGAGTGTGAGAGAGCGCGTGTGGGTGTGGGAGAGTGTGGGTGAGCGCGTGTGGGTGTGGGAGAGTGTGGGTGAGCAAGTGTGGATGTGGGAGAGCGCGTGCAGGTGTGGGAGAGCGCGGGCGGGTGAGGGAGAGTGTGGGAGAGTGCTTGCGTGTGTGAGAGAGCGCATGCGGGTGTGGGAGAACGCGTGTGGGTGTGGGAGTGCGCGTGTGGGTGTGGGAGAGCGCATGCGGGTGTGGGAGAGCGCGTGTGGGTGTGGGAGAGTGGGTGAGCGCGTGTGGTGTGGGAGAGCACGTGCAGGTGTGGGAGAGTGTGGGTGAGCGCGTGTGGGTGTGGGAGAGCGCGTGCGGGTGTGGGAAAGCGCGTGCAGGTGTGGGACAGTGTGGGCGTGCGGGTGTGGGAGAGTGTGGGAGAGCGCGTGTGGGTGAGGGAGAGTGTGGGAGAGTGCGTGCGGGTGTGGGAGAGTTTGGGTGAGCGTGTGCGGGTGAGGGAGGGGGTGGGAGAGCGCGTGCTGGTGAGGGAGAGTGTGGGTAAGCGCGTGCGGGTGTGGGAGAGTGTGGGAGAGCGCGTGCGGGTGTGGGAGAGTGTGGGAGAGCCCGTGTGGATGTGGGAGAGTGTGGGAGAGCGTGCGGGTGTGGGAGAGTGTGGGAGAGCGCGTGCGGGTGTGGGAGAGTGTGGGAGAGCCCGTGTGGATGTGGGAGAGCGCGTCCAGATGTGGGAGAGCGCGGGTGGGTGAGGGAGAGTGTGGGAGAGTGCTTGCGTGTGTGAGAGAGCGCATGCGGGTGTGGGAGAACACGTGTGGGTGTGGGAGTGCGTGTGTGGGTGTGGGTGTGCGTGTGTGGGTGTGGGAGAGCGCATGCGGGTGTGGGAGAGCGCGTGTGGGTGTGGGAGAGTACGTTGCGGTGTGGGAGAGCACGTGCTGGTGTGGGAGAGCATGTGCGGCGTGGGAGAGCGCGTGTGTGCGTGGGAGAGTGAGGGAGAGCGCGTGCGGGTGTGGGAGAGTGTGGGAGAGGGCGTGTGGGTGTGGGAGAGTGTGGGAGAGAGCGTGCGGGTGTGGGAGAGTTTGGGAGAGCTTGTGCGGGTGTGGGAGAGTGTGGGAGAGTGCGTGCGGGTGTGGGAGAGTGTGGGAGAGGGCGTGTGGGTGTGGGAGAGTAGGGGCGAGCGCGTGCGGGTGTGGGAGAGTGTGGGAGAGCGCGTGCGGTTGTGGGAGAGTGTAGGAGAGCGCGTGTGGGTGAGGGAGAGTGTGGGAGAGTGCGTGCGGGTGTGGGAGAGTGTGGGTGAGCGCGTGCGGGTGTGGAAGAGTGTGGGAGAGCGCGTGTGGGTGAGGGAGAGTGTGGGAGAACGCGTGCGGGTGTGGGAGAGTGTGGGAGAGTGCGTGCGGGTGAAGGAGAGTGTGGGTGAGCGCGTGCGGGTGTGGGAGAGTGTGGGAGAGTGCGTGCAGGTGTGGGAGAGTGTGGGAGAGCACGTGTGGGTGAGGGAGAGTGTGGGTGAGCGCGTGTGGGTGTGGGAGAGTGTGAGAGAGCGCATGCGGGTGTGGGAGAGTGTGGGAGGGCGCGTGCGGGTGTGGGAGTGTGTGAGAGAGCGCGTGCGGGTGTGGGAGAGTGTGGGAGAGCGCATGTGGGTGTGGGAGAGCGCATGTGGTTGAGAGTGTGGGAGAGCGCGTGCGGGTGTGGGAGAGTGTCGGAGAGCACGTGTGGGTGTGGGAGAGTGTGGGAGAGCGCGTGCGGGTGTGGGAGAGTGTGGGAGAGCACGTGTGGGTGTGGGAGAGTGTGGGAGAGCGCGTGCGGGTGTGGGAGAGTGTGGGAGAGTGTGTGGGTGAGGGAGAGTGTGGGAGAGCACGTGTGGGTGTGGGTGAGTGTGGGAGAGCGCGTGCGGGTGTGGGAGAGTGTGGGTGTGGGAGAGTGTGGGAGAGCGCGTGTGGGTGTGGGAGAGCGCGTGCGGGTGAGAGAGAGTGTGGCAAGCGTGTGGGTATGGGAAAGCGTGTGGGTGAGGGAGAGTGTGGGAGAGCGTGCGGGTGAGGGAGAGTGTGGGAGAGTGTGTGGGTATGGGAGAGCGTATGGGTGTGGGAGAGTGTGGGTGAGCGCATGTGGCTGTGGGAGAGCGCGTGCGGGTGTGGGAGAGCGCGTGCTGGTGTGGGAGAGTGTGGGCGTGCGGGTGTGGGAGAGTGTGGGTGAGCGCGTGCGGGTGTGGGAGAGTGTGGGAGAGCGCGTGCGGGTGTGGGAGAGCGTGTGCGGGTGTGGGAGAGTGTGTGCGGGTGAGGGAGAGTGTGGGAGAGCACGTGCAGGTGTGGGAGAGTGTGGGTGAGTGCGTGTGGGTGTGGGAGAGCACGTGCAGGTGTGGGCGAGCGCGTGCGGGTGTGGGAGAGCGCATGCGGGTGTGGGACAGTGTGGGAGTGCGGGTGTGGGAGAGTGTGGGAGAGCGCGTGCGGGTGTGGGAGAGTGTGGGAGAGCACGTGCGGGTGTGGGAGAGTGTGGGCGTGCGGGTGTGGGAGAGTGTGGGAGAGCGCGTGCGGGTGTGGGAGAGTGTGGGAGAGCACGTGTGGGTGAGGGAGAGTGTGGGAGAGCGCGTGTGGGTGTGGGAGAGTGTGGGAGAGCGCGTGTGGGTGTGGGAGAGCGCGTCCAGGTGAGGGAGAGTGTGGGAGAGTGCGTGTTGGTGTGGGAGAGCGCGTGCGGGTGTGGGAGAGTGTGGGAGAGCGCGTGTGGGTGTGGGAGAGCGCGTCCAGGTGAGGGAGAGTGTGGGAGAGTGCGTGTTGGTGTGGGAGAGCGCGTGCGGGTGTGGGAGAGTTTGGGAGAGTGTGTGCGGTGAGGGAGAGCGCGTGCGGGTTTGGGAGAGTGTGGGAGAGTGTGTGCGGGTGAGGGAGAGTGTGGGAGAGCGCGTGTGGGTGTGGGAGAGCGTGGGTGAGCGTGCGGGTGTGGGAGAGTGTGGGAGAGTGTGTGCGGGTGAGGGAGAGTGTGGGAGAGCACGTGCAGGTGTGGGAGAGTGTGGGTGAGAGCGTTTGGGTGTGGGAGAGCGCGTGCGGGTGTGGGAGAGTGTGGGTGAGCGCGTGCGGGTGTGGGAGAGCGTGCGGGTGTGATAGAGTGTGGGCATGCGGGTGTGGGAGAGTGTGGGAGAGCGCATGTGGGTGAGGGAGAGTGTGGGAGAGCGCGTGCGGGTGTGGGAGAGTTTGGGTGAGCGTGTGCCGGTGAGGGAGGGGGTGGGAGAGCGCGTGCTGGTGAGGGAGAGTGTGGGTAAGCGCGTGCGGGTTTGGGAGAGTGTGGGAGAGCGTGCGGGTGTGGGAGAGTGTGGGAGAGCGCGTGCGGGTGTGGGAGAGTGTGGGAGAGCGCGTGCGGGTGTGGGAGAGTGTGGGAGAGCCCGTGTGGATGTGGGAGAGTGTGGGAGAGCGTGCGGGTGTGGGAGAGTGTGGGAGAGCGCGTGCGGGTGTGGGAGAGTGTGGGAGACCCGTGTGGATGTGGGAGAGCGCGTGCAGGTGTGGGAGAGCGCGGGCGGGTGAGGGAGAGTGTGGGAGAGTGCTTGCGTGTGTGAGAGAGCGCATGCGGGTGTGGGAGAACGCGTGTGGGTGTGGGAGTGCGTGTGTGGGTGTGGGAGTGCGTGTGTGGGTGTGGGAGAGCGCATGCGGGTGTGGGAGAGCGCGTGTGGGTGTGGGAGAGTACGTTGCGGTGTGGTAGAGCACGTGCTGGTGTGGGAGAGCGTGTGCGGCGTGGGAGAGCGCGTGTGTGCGTGGGAGAGTGAGGGAGAGCGCGTGCGGGTGTGGGAGAGTGTGGGAGAGGGCGTGTGGGCGTGGGAGAGTGTGGGAGAGAGCGTGCGGGTGTGGGAGAGTTTGGGAGAGCTTGTGCGGGTGTGGGAGAGTGTGGGAGAGCGCGTGCGGGTGTGGGAGAGTGTGGGAGAGGGCGTGTGGGTGTGGGAGAGTAGGGGAGAGCGCGTGCGGGTGTGGGAGAGTGTGGGAGAGCGCGTGCGGTTGTGGGAGAGTGTAGGAGAGCGCGTGTGGGTGAGGGAGGGTGTGGGAGAGTGCGTGCGGGTGTGGGAGAGTGTGGGTGAGCGCGTGCGGGTGTGGAAGAGTGTGGGAGAGCGCGTGTGGGTGAGGGAGAGTGTGGGAGAACGCGTGCGGGTGTGGGAGAGTGTGGGCATGCGGGTGTGGGAGAGTGTGGGAGAGCGCGTGTGGGTGAGGGAGAGTGTGGGAGAGCGCGTGCGGGTGTGGGAGAGTTTGGGTGAGCGTGTGCAGGTGAGGGAGGGGGTGGGAGAGCGCGTGCTGGTGAGGGAGAGTGTGGGTAAGCGCGTGCGGGTTTGGGAGAGTGTGGGAGAGCGTGCGGGTGTGGGAGAGTGTGGGAGAGCACGTGTGGGTGTGGGAGAGTGTGGGAGAGCGTGCGGGTGTGGGAGAGTGTGGGTAAGCGCGTGCGGGTTTGGGAGAGTGTGGGAGAGCGTGCGGGTGTGGGAGAGTGTGTGAGAGCGCGTGCGGGTGTGGGAGAGTGTGGAAGAGCATGCGGGTGTGGGAGAGCGCATGCGGGTGTGGGAGAACGCGTGTGGGTGTGGGAGTGCGCGTGTGGGTGTGGGAGAGCGCATGCGGGTGTGGGAGAGCCCGTGTGGATGTGGGAGAGCGCGTGCAGGTGTGGGAGGGCGCGGGCGGGTGAGGGAGAGTGTGGGAAAGCACGTGCGGGTGTGGGAGAGTGTGGGTGAGCACGTGTGGGTGTGGGAGAGCGCGTGCGGGTGTGGGAGAGCGCGGGCGGGTGAGGGAGAGTGTGGGAGAGTGCTTGCGTGTGTGAGAGAGCGCATGCGGGTGTGGGAGAACGCGTGTGGGTGTGTGAGAGTGTGGGTCAGCGCGTGTGGGTGTGGGAGAGCACGTGCAGGTGTGGGAGAGTGTGGGTGAGCGCGTGTGGGTGTGGGAGAGCGCGTGCGGGTGTGGGAGAGCGCGTGCAGGTGTGGGACAGTGTGGGCGTGCGGGTGTGGGAGACTGTGGGAGAGCGCGTGCGGGTGTGGGAGAGTGTGGGCGTGCGGGTGTGGGAGAGTGTGGGAGAGCGCGTGCGGGTGTGGGAGAGCGCGTGTGGGTGTGGGAGAGTGTGGGAGAGCGCGTGTGGGTGAGGGAGAGTGTGGGAGAGCGCGTGTGGGTGTGGGAGAGTGTGGGTGAGCGTGTGCGGGTGAGGGAGGGGGTGGGAGAGCGCGTGCTGGTGAGGGAGAGTGTGGGTAAGTGCGTGCGGGTTTGGGAGAGTGTGGGAGAGCGTGCGGGTGTGGGAGAGTGTGGGAGAGCGCGTGCGGGTGTGGGAGAGGGTGGGAGAGCACGTGTGGGTGTGGGAGAGTGTGGGAGAGCGTGCGGGTGTGGGAGAGTGTGGGAGAGCGCATGCGGGTGTGGGAGAGTGTGGAAGAGCATGCGGGTGTGGGAGAGCGCATGCGGGTGTGGGAGAACGCGTGTGGGTGTGGGAGTGCGCGTGTGGGTGTGGGAGAGCGCATGCGGGTGTGGGAGAGCCCGTGTGGATGTGGGAGAGCGCGTGCAGGTGTGGGAGAGCGCGTGCAGGTGTGGGAGAGCGCGGGCGGGTGAGGGAGAGTGTGGGAGAGTGCTTGCGTGTGTGAGAGAGCGCATGCGGGTGTGGGAAAACGCGTGTAGGTGTGGGAGTGCGCGTGTGGGTGTGGGAGAGCGCATGCGGGTGTGGGAGAGCGCGTGTGGGTGTGGGAGAGTACGTTGCAGTGTGGGAGAGCACGTGCTGGTGTGGGAGAGCGTGTGCGGCGTGGGAGAGCGCGTGTGTGCGTGGGAGAGTGAGGGAGAGCGCGTGCGGGTGTGGGAGAGTGTGGGAGAGGGCGTGTGGGTGTGGGAGATTGTGGGAGAGAGCGTGCGGGTGTGGGAGAGTGTGGGAGATCGTGTGCGGGTGTGGGAGAGTGTGGGAGAGCGCGTGCGGGTGTGGGAGAGTGTGGGAGAGGGCGTGTGGGTGTGGGAAAGTGTGGGAGAGCGCGTGCGGGTGTGGGAGAGTGTGGGAGAGCGCGTGCGGTTGTGGGAGAGTGTAGGAGAGCGCGTGTGGGTGAGGGAGAGTGTGGGAGAGTGCGTGCGGGTGTGGGAGAGTGTGGGTGAGCGCGTGCGGGTGTGGGAGAGTGTGGGAGAGCGCGTGTGGGTGAGGGAGAGTGTGGGAGTGTGCGTGCGGGTGAAGGAGAGTGTGGGTGAGCGCGTGCGGGTGTGGGAGAGTGTGGGAGAGTGCGTGCGGGTGTGGGAGAGTGTGGGAGAGCGCGTGTGGGTGGGGGAGAGTGTGGGTGAGCGCGTGTGGGTGAGGGAGAGTGTGGGAGAGTGCGTGCGGGTGTGGGAGAGTGTGGGAGAGTGCGTGTTGGTGAGGGAGAGTGTGGGTGAGCGCGTGTGGGTGAGGGAGAGTGTGAGAGAGCGCATGCGGGTGTGGGAGAGTGTGGGAGGGCGCGTGCGGGTGTGGGAGTGTGTGAGAGAGCACGTGCGGGTGTGGGAGAGTGTGGGAGATTGCGTGCGGTGCGGGTGAGGGTGAGTGTGGGAGAGCGCCTGCGGGTGTGGGAGAGTGTGGGAGAACGTGTGCGGGTCTGGGAGGGTGTGGGAGAGCGCGTGCAGGTGTGGGAGAATGTGCGAGAGCGCCTGTCGGTGTGGGAGGGTGTGGGAGAGCGCATGCAGGCGTGGGAGAGCGTGTGCGGGTGTGGGAGAGTGTGGGAGAGCGCATGCGGGTATGGGAGAGTGTGGGAGAGCGCGTGTGGGTGTGGGAGAGTGAGGGTGAGCGCGTGCGGGTGTGGGAGTGCGCGTGCGGGTGTGGGAGAGTGTGGGTGAGCGCGTGTGTGTGTGGGAGAGCACGTGCAGGTGTGGGAGAGTGTGGGTGAGCGCGTGTGGGTGTGGGAGAGCGCGTGCGGGTGTGGGGGAGCGCGTGCGGGTGTGGGACAGTGTGGGCGTGCGGGTGTGGGAGAGTGTGGGAGAGCGCGTGCGGGTGTGGGTGAGTGTGGGCGTGCGGGTGTGGGAGAGTGTGGGAGAGCCCGTGTGGATGTGGGAGAGCGCGTGCAGGTGTGGGAGAGCGCGGGCGGGTGAGGGAGAGTGTGGGAGAGTGCTTGCGTGTGTGAGAGAGCGCATGCGGGTGTGGGAGAACGCGTGTGGGTATGGGAGTGCGCGTGTGGGAGAGCGCTTGCGGGTGTGTGAGAGCGCGTGTGGGTGTGGGAGTGCGCGTGTGGGTGTGGGAGAGCGCATGCGGGTGTGGGAGAGCGCGTGTGGGTGTGGGAGAGTACGTTGCGGTGTGGGAGAGCACGTGCTGGTGTGGGAGAGCGCGTGCGGCGTGGGAGAGCGCGTGTGTGTGTGGGAGAGTGAGGGAGAGCGCGTGCGGGTGTGGGAGAGTGTGGGAGAGGGCGTGTGGGTGTGGGAGAGTGTGGGAGAGTGCGTGCGGGTGTGGGAGAGTGTGGGAGAGCGCGTGCGGGTGTGGGAGAGTGTGGGAGAGCGCGTGTGGGTAAGGGAGAGTGTGGGAGAGTGCGTGCGGGTGTGGGAGAGTGTGGGTGAGCGCGTGTGGGTGTGGGAGAGTGTGGGAGAGCGCGTGTGGGTGAGGGAGCGTGTGGGAGAGTGCGTGCGGGTGTGGGAGAGTGTGGGTGAGCACGTGTGGGTGAGGGAGAGTGTGGGAGAGCGCGTGTCGGAGAGGGAGAGTGTGGGAGAGTGCGTGCGGGTGAAGGAGAGTGTGGGAGAGCGCGTGCGGTGTGGGAGAGTGTGGGAGAGTGCGTGCGGGTGTGGGAGAGTGTGGGTGAGCGCGTGTGGGTGAGGGAGAGTGTGAGAAAGCGCATGCGGGTGTGGGAGAGTGTGGGAGGGCGCGTGCGGGTGTGGGAGTGTGTGAGAGAGCACGTGCGGGTGTGGGAGAGTGTGGGAGACTGCGTGCGGTGCGGGTGAGGGTGAGTGTGGGAGAGCGCCTGCGAGTGTGGGAGAGCGTGTGCGGGTCTGGGAGGGTGTGGGAGAGCGCGTGCAGGTGTGGGAGAATGTGCGAGAGCGCCTGTCGGTGTGGGAGGGTGTGGGAGAGCGCGTGCAGGCGTGGGAGAGCGTGTGCGGGTGTGGGAGAGTGTGGGAGAGCGCGTGCGGGTATGGGAGAGTGTGGGAGAGCGCGTGTGGGTGTGGGAGAGTGAGGGTGAGCGCGTGCGGGTGTGGGAGTGCGCGTGCGGGTGTGGGAGAGTGTGGGTGAGCGCGTGTGTGTGTGGGAGAGCACGTGCAGGTGTGGGAGAGTGTGGGTGAGCGCGTGTGGGTGTGGGAGAGCGCGTGCGGGTGTGGGAGAGCGCGTGCGGGTGTGGGAGAGCGCGTGCGGGTGTGGGAGAGCGCGTGCGGGTGTGGGACAGTGTGGGCGTGCGGGTGTGGGAGAGTGTGGGAGTGCGCGTGCGGGTGTGGGAGAGTGTGGGCGTGCGGGTGTGGGAGAGTGTGGGAGAGCGCGTGCGGGTGTGGGAGAGTGTGGGAGAGCGCATGTGGGTGTGGGAGAGTGTGGGAGAGCGCGTGTGGGTGAGGGAGAGTGTGGGAGAGCGCGTGTGGGTGTGGGAGAGTGTGGGAGAGCGCGTGTGGGTGTGGGAGAGTGCGTCCGGGTGAGGGAGAGTGTGGGAGAGCGCGTGCGGGTGTGGGAGAGTTTGGGAGAGTGTGTGCGGGTGAGGGAGAGCACGTGCGGGTTTGGGAGAGTGTGGGAGAGTGTGTGCGGTTGAGGGAGAGTTTGGGAGAGTGTGTGCGGGTGAGGGAGAGCGCGTGCGGGTGTGGGAGAGTGTGGGTGAGCGTGCGGCTGTGGGAGAGTGTGGGAGAGCGCGTGCGGGTGTGGGAGAGTGTGAGAGAGCGCGTGTGGGTGAGGGAGAGTGTGGGAGAGTGCGTGCGGGTGTGGGAGAGTGTGGGTGAGCGCGTGCGGGTGTGGGAGAGTGTGGGAGAGCGCGTGTGGGTGAGGGAGAGTGTGGGAGAGTGCGTGCGGGTGTGGTAGAGTGTGGGTGAGCGCGTGTGGGTGAGGGAGAGTGTGGGAGAGCGCGTGTCGGAGAGGGAGAGTGTGGGAGAGTGCGTGCGGGTGAAGGAGAGTGTGGGTGAGCGCGTGCGGGTGTGGCAGAGTGTGGGAGAATGCGTGCGGGTGTGGGAGAGTGTGGGAGAGTGCGTGTGGGTGAGGGAGAGTGTGGGTGAGCGCGTGTGGGTGAGGGAGAGTGTGAGAGAGCGCGTGCGGGTGTGGGAGAGTGTGGGAGGGCGCGTGCGGGTGTGGGAGTGTGTGAGAGAGCGCGTGCGGGTGTGGGAGAGTGTGTGAGACTGCGTGCGGGTGAGGGTGAGTGTGGGAGAGCGCCTGCGGGTGTGGGAGAGTGTGGGAGAGCATGTGCGGGTCTGGGAGGGTGTGGGAGAGCGCGTGCAGGTGTGGGAGAATGTGCGAGAGCGCCTTTCGGTGTGGGAGAGGGCGTGCGGGTGTGGGAGAGCGTGTGCGGGTGTGGGAGAGTGTGGGAGAGCGCGTGCGGGTGTGGGAGAGTGAGGGTGAGCGCGTGCGGGTGTGGGAGAGCGCCTGCGGGTGTGGGAGAGTGTGGGAGAGTGTGTGCGGGTGAGGGAGAGTGTGGGAGAGCGCGTGTGTATGTGGGAGAGCGCGTCCGGGTGTGGGAGAATGTGGGAGAGCGCGTGCGGGTGTGGGAGAGTGTGGGAGAGTGTGTGCGGGTGAGGGAGAGCGCGTCCGGGTGAGGGAGAGTGTGGGAGACCGCGTGTGGGTGTGGGAGAGTGTGTGCGGGTGAGGGAGAGCGCGTGCGGGTGAGGGAGAGTGTGGGAGAGCGCGTGTGGGTGTGGGAGAGTGTGGGAGAGTGTGTGCGGGTGAGGAAGAGCGCGTGCGGGTGAGGGAGAGTGTGGGAGAGCACGTGCAGGTGTGGGAGAGTGTGGGTGAGCACGTGTGGCTGTGGGAGAGCGCGTGCGGGTGTGGGAGAGCGCGTGCGCGTGTGGGAGAGTGTGGGCGTGCGGGTGTGGGAGAGTGTGGGAGAGCGCGTGCAGGTGTGGGAGAGTGTGGGAGAGCACGTGCGGGTGTGGGAGAGCGCGTGCGGGTGTGGGAGAGTGTGTGCGGGTGAGGGAGAGTGTGGGTGAGTACGTGCAGGTGTGGGAGAGTGTGGGTGAGCGCATGTGGGTGTGGGAGAGCGCGTGCGGGTGTGGGCGAGCGCGTGCGGGTATGGGAGAGCGCATGCGGGTGTGGGAGAGTGTGGGAGAGCGCGTGCGGGTGTGGGAGAGTGTGGGCGTGCGAGTGTGGGAGAGTGTGGGAGAGCGCGTGCGGGTGTGGGAGTGTGTGGGAGAGCGTGTGTGAGTGTGGGAGAGTGTGGGAGAGCACGTGTGGGTGAGGGAGAGTGTGGGAGAGCGCGTGTGGGTGTGGGAGAGTGTGGGAGAGCGCGTGTGGGTGTGGGAGAGCGCATCCAGGTGAGGGAGAGTGTGGGAGAGCACGTGTTGGTGTGGGAGAGCGCGTGCGGGTGTGGGAGAGTTTGGGAGAGTGTGTGCGGGTGAGGGAGAGCGCGTGCGGGTTTGGGAGAGTGTGGGAGAGTGTGTGCGGGTGAGGGAGAGTGTGGGAGAGCGCGTGTGGGTGTGGGAGAGCATGGGTGAGCGTGCGGGTGTGGGATAGTTTGGGAGAGTGTGTGCGGGTGAGGGAAAGCGCGTGCGGGTGTGGGAGAGTGTGCGTGAGCGTGCGGGTGAGGGAGAGTGTGGGAGAGTGTGTGCGGGTGAGGGAGAGTGTGGGAGAGCACGTGCAGGTGTGGGAGAGTGTGGGTGAGCGCGTGTGGGTGTGGGAGAGCGCGTGCGGGTGTGGGAGAGTGTGGGTGAGCGCGTGTGGGTGTGGGAGAGCATGTGGGTGTGGGAGAGTGTGGGCGTGCGGGTGTGGGAGAGTGTGGGAGAGCGCGTGCGGGTGTGGGAGAGTGTGGGAGAGCGCGTGCGGGTGTGGGAGAGCGCGTGTGGGTGTGGGAAAGTGTGGGAGAGCGCGCGTGGGTGTGGGAGAGCGTGTCCGGGTCAGGAAGAGTGTGGGAGAGCGCGTGTGGGTGTGGGAGAGCACGTGTGGGTGAGGGAGAGTGTGGTTGAGTGCGTGTGGGTGTGGGAGAGTGTGGGAGAGCGCGTGTCGGTGTGGGAAAGTGTGGAAGAGCGCGTGTGGGTGTGGGAGAGTGTGGGAGAGCACGTGTTGGTGTGGGAGAGCGCGTGCGGGTGTGGGAGAGTTTGGGAGTGTATGTGCGGTGAGGGAGAGCGCGTGCGGGTGTGGGAGAGCGCGTGCGGGTGTGTGAGAGTGTGGGCGTGCGGGTGTGGGAGAGTGTGGGTGAGCGTGCGGGTGTGGGAGAGTGTGGGAGAGTGTGTGCGGGTGAGGGAGAGTGTGGGAGAGCACGTGCAGGTGTGGGAGAGTGTGGGTGAGCGCGTGTGGGTGTGGGAGAGCGCATGCGGGTATGGGAGAGTGTGGGTGAGCGCATGTGGGTTTGGGAGAGCACGTGCAGGTGTGGGAGAGTGTGGGTGAGCGCGTGTGGGTGTGGGAGAGCGTGTGGGTGTGGGAGAGTGTGGGTGAGCGAGTGCGGGTGTGGGAGAGTTTGGGAGAATGTGTGCGGGTGAGGGAGAGCGCGTGCGGGTGTGGGAGAGTGTGGGTGAGCGTGCGGGTGTGGGAGATTGTGGGAGAGTGTGTGGGGGTGAGGGAGAGTGTGGGAGAGCACGTGCAGGTGTGTGAGAGTGTGGGTGAGCGCGTGTGGGTGTGGGAGAGCGCGTGCGGGTGTGGGAGAGTGTGGTTGAGCGCGTGTGGGTGTGGGAGAGCGTGCAGGTGTGGGAGAGTGTGGGCGTGCGGGTGTGGGAGAGTGTGGGAGAGCGCGTGCGGGTGTGGGAGAGTGTGGGAGAGCGCGTGTGGGTGTGGGAGAGTGTGGGAGAGCGCGTGTGGGTGTGGGAGAGCGTGTCCGGGTGAGGGAGAGTGTGGGAGAGCGCGTGTGGGTGTGGGAGAGTGTGGGAGCGCATGTGTGGGTGAGGGAGAGTGTGGGTGAGCGCGTGTGGGTGTGGGAGAGTGTGGGAGAGCGCGTGTGGGTGTGGGAGAGTGTGGGAGAGCGCGTGTGGGTGTGGGAGAGCGCGTCCGGGTGAGGGAGAGTGTGGGAGAGCGTGTGTTGGTGTGGGAGAGCGCGTCCGGGTGAGGGAGAGTGTGGGAGAGCGTGTGTTGGTGTGGGAGAGCGCGTGCGGGTGTGGGAGAGTTTGGGAGTGCGCGTGTGGGTGTGGGAGAGCGCGTGCTGGTGTGTGAGAGTGTGGGCGTGCGGGTGTGGGAGAGTGTGGGTGAGTGCGTGCGGGTTTGGGAGAGTTTGGGAGAGCACGTGCGGGTGTGGGAGAGTGTGGGAGAGTGTGTGCGGGTGAGGGAGAGCGCGTGCGGGTGAGGGAGAGTGTGGGAGAGCGCGTGTGGGTGTGGGAGAGCGCGTGTGGGTGTGGGAGAGCGCGTGCGGGTGTGTGTGAGTGTGGGCGTGCGGGTGTGGGAGAGTGTGGGTTAGCGCGTGCGGGTTTGGGAGAGTTTGGGAGAGCACGTGCGGGTGTGGGAGAGTGTGGGAGAGTGTGTGCGGGTGAGGGAGAGCGCGTGCGGGTGAGGGAGAGTGTGGGAGAGCGCGTGTGGGTGTGGGAGAGTGTGGGAGAGCGTGTGCGGGTGTGGGAGAGTGTGGGAGAGTGCGTGTGGGTGAGGGAGAGTGTGGGAGAGCGCGTGTGGGTGAGGGAGAGTGTGGGAGAGCGCGTGCGGGTGTGGGAGATGTGGGAGAGCGCGTGCGGGTGAGGGAGAGTGTGGGAGAGCGCGTGCGGGTGAGGGAGAGTGTGGGAGTGCGCGTGCGGGTGAGGGAGAGTTTGAGAGAGCGCGTGTGGGTGTGGGAGAGCGCGTCCGGGTGAGGGAGAGTGTGGGAGAGCGCGTGCGGGTGTGGGAGAGTGTGGGAGAGCGCGTGTGGGTGAGGGAGAGTGTGGGAGAGCGCGTGTGGGTGAGGGAGAGTGTGGGAGAGCACGTGCGGGTGTGGGAGATGTGGGAGAGCGCGTGCGGGTGAGGGAGAGTGTGGGAGAGCGCGTGCGGGTGAGGGAGAGTTTGGGAGAGCGCGTGTGGGTGTGGGAGAGCGCGTCCGGGTGAGGGAGAGTGTGGGAGAGCGCGTGCGGGTGTGGGAGTGTGTGGGAGAGCGCGTGCATGTGTGGGAGAGTGTGGGAGAGCGCGTGCGGGTGTGGGAGAGTGTGGGTGAGCGCGTGCGGGTGTGGGAGAGTGTGGGAGAGCGCGTGCGGGTGAGGGAGAGTGTGGGTGAGCGCGTGTGGGTGTGGGAGAGTGTGGGAGAGTGTGTGCGGGTGAGGGAGAGCGCGTGCGGGTGAGGGAGAGTGTGGGAGAGCGCGTGTGGGTGTGGGAGAGTGTGGGCGTGTGGGTGTGGGAGAGTGTGGGAGAGCACGTTCAGGTGAGGGAGAGTGTGGGTGAGCGCGTGCGGGTGTGGGAGCGTGTGTGAGAGCGCGTGCGGGTGTTTGAGAGTGTGGGAGAGCGCGTGCGGGTGTGGGAGAGTGTGGGAGAGCGCGTGCGGGTGTGGGAGAGTTTGGGAGAGTGTGTGCGGGTGAGGGAGAGTGTGGGAGAGCGCGTGTGGGTGTGGGAGAGCGCGTGCGGGTGTGGGAGGGCGCATGCGGGTGTGGGCGTGCGGGTGTGGGAGAGTGTGGGAGAGCACGTTCAGGTGAGGGAGAGTGTGGGTGAGCGCGTGCGGGTGTGGGAGAGTGTGGGAGAGCGCGTGCGGGTGTGGGAGAGTGTGGGAAAGCACGTGCGGGTGTGGGAGAGTGTGGGAGAGTGTGGGAGAGTGTGTGCGGGTGAGGGAGAGTGTGGGTGAGCGCGTGTGGGTGTGGGAGAGCGCGTGCGGGTGTGGGAGAGCGCATGCGGGTGTGGGCGTGCGGGTGTGGGAGAGTGTGGGTGAGCGCATGCGGGTGTGGGAGAGCGCGTGGGTGTGGGAGAGTGTGGGAGAGCGCGTGCGGGTGAGGGAGAGTGTGGGAGAGCGTGTGCGGGTGAGGGAGAGTGTGGGAGAGCGTGTGCGGGTGTGGGAGAGTGTGGGTGAGCGCATGCGGGTGTGGGAGAGTGTGGGAGACCGCGTGTTGGTGTGGGAGAGTGTGGGAGAGCGCGTGTTGGTGTGGGAGAGTGTGGGAGAGCGTGTGGGTGTGGGAGGCTGTGGTTGAGCGTGCGGTCATGCGCGCCTGGGAATGTGTGTGGGAGGGAGTGCACATGGGTAGCGCATGTGAGTAGATGTGCAAGTGTGCACGGGTTTCATTGTGCGTGACGACGTGTGAGAGCACACGTTTGAGAGTATGAGAACGTGTGTGACCCAGACATATGTCAGCACAATTCTCATCTTCGTATCCCTCGGTTAGACCACACTTGGAGCACTGTGCACAGTTCTGGTCTCCGTATCCCTCGGTTAGACCACACTTGGAGCACTGTGCACAGTTCTGGTCTCCGTATCCCTCGGTTAGACCACACCTGGAGCACTGTGCACAGTTCTGGTCTCCGTATCCCTCGGTTAGACCACACTTGGAGCACTGTGCACAGTTCTGGTCTCCGTATCCCTCGGTTAGACCACACTTGGAGCACTGTGCACAGTTCTGGTCTCCGTATCCCTCGGTTAGACCACACTTGGAGCACTGCGCACAGTTCTGGTCTCCGTATCCCTCGGTTAGACCACACTTGGAGCACTGTGCAC